>NC_056523.1:101428866-101447298 GCF_019175285.1 Sceloporus undulatus
TTTACAGCGCTTCATAAATAAAGGATAATAATAATAATAATAATAATAATAATAATAATAATAATAATAATAATCCATGGATGGCAAGTCCACGGATAAGGAGAGCCCACTGTATTATATATAAATATACAACTTTAGGTGTCATATGTAACATTAAAGGTTTCAAAGTTTTAAAATGTAAACTTTTTTTTAAAAAAAACATACTTCCCATCCTCATAGTCTTAAGACAACCAGCTGTTTACATTTTGGGAGGAGAATAATTTCTTTAAACAAACCAAAACACTTTTCAGTTTAAATTATGCTCTCTGCTAGTCCATCAATTCATCCCAACACAACCTTAGTTGAAATGGATACAGTAGTAAACAGATGAAAAACAAAAGTTGAAATATCCAGCCATAAAGACACATCAAGAGTCATTATTTAAGTCACTACTGGATGCTTTGAAAATATATTCAAGATTAACTTATTTCTAGCAAATTAATTTTTTTCACCTAAGTGTAGGAGGAAGGCTCTTAGTGAGCTCAACAGATTTTTCCATAACAGAATCACAGAGTTGGAAGAGACATCAGTTCTACCCTTTGCTCTACAAGCTAAATGTTTTATTGGATCAAAAATGCATATACTTCATTTTAGGTGTTTTTTTTAAAAAAATCCAATAAGAATTCCAGGGTCTTCCATAATGAACCCATGAAATGTAGCCAGGACCAAGCAACTATACAAAAAATAAAAGAAGATGGCAAGAAGATTAACTTCATTTGGCATGCTGTTTATTTTCAATGCACTGTGAATAAAAATATGTATTAGTTATTATTATTACAGATTTTCTTCAGTGAGTCTGATTTCAAATGATACTCCAGTCTCTTTATGTTTCACAATATTGTTACTTGTTGTACTGTATATCAGAAAGTTCAAATAAACATAAATAATGAGAATGAGACTTATTTCCAGTACACAAGATCAAGCTAAACCAAAATTGGTAATTCTTGATTGATGAACCAACCTTGTCCCTGAGACTGTCTACTTGAAACCACTCCAAGAGCTTGTCCCCAACTTCTAGGGGACTTGACAAAAATGTCCTGTATGTTAACAGGAAGTCTTCAATGTATGTTGGATCCACGATAGAGTGTTCTTCAATCAAATGCATAATCAGGCGTTCAGGTGTTGCCTTACAAATAAAAAACTGAAATTAATGCAAGCACTCAATTTCTCTGAGAAACAGTATCATCAGTTTGTAATATTAGCCAATGTATGTAACATATAGTATTACATAAACCCAATCCCTAAATTTCATTTTAGATAAATATTTCTCATCTTAAATAAATATTTCTTTTCAGAATATCTTCTGGATATTGATGCACAGATGAGTTCAGTGTTTCCAAAGGGCGAAGGACAGGTTGCTTACCTGTAACAGTATTTCTTCGAGTGGTCATCTGCGAATACATACAAATGGGTTGTACTGCGCCTGCGCAGTGCTTTCGGAAACTTCTGGAATCACTAAGCAAAGTACTCTTTGCAACATGTTGAAACTTTTTGGCGGTAGCTCCGCCCATCCCTTATAAAGCCCCTGCCTTCCCGCTCTTTCCCCAGTTCCGCAATTTTTCCGCCAAGTAGGCGATAAGGGTGAGCCAATAAAGAGCAGGACACTGAGGGGAGGATGGGCGGGATTTGTATGTATTCGCAGATGACCACTCGAAGAAATACTGTTACAGGTAAGCAACCTGTCCTTCTTCTTCGTGGTCTCTGCGAATCATACAAATGGGTTGAGACTGGCGAGCTAAGGTCAGTGGAGGAGGGAGTGTCATATTAACCTTGTCTCCAACACTATTGCTAATACCAATAAAGCAAGAAAGACACAAAGCAGTGGTCTAATTGGTGTTGTTATTATTATCACCATAATGGTTAAGATAAACAACCAACAACCTCATGAACTCAACCCAATAGTATCATGAACCCAGGAGTCTGATAAACATCTTGTTTGCAAGTGATGCAAAGGGAAAAAACAACATGTGCACCCCAGACCATAGTCAGTGCAAACCAGACAACAGGACAGCCCTCCCAAAGGCTGCATCTCCCCTGGCCCTGGTGTCCAACCTGTAATGCTTGATGAAAGTCATAGGTTGTGACCACACTGCAGCTTTGCAGATGTCATCCAAGGGCACACCTGACAGAAAGGCAGAAGATGCTGCAACTGCCCTGGTAGTGTGAGACCGAGCCCTAGCTGGCAAGGGTTTACCCAAGAGCTCATAAGATAAACAAATAGTGTTAGAAACCCACTTGGAGAGTCTCTGAGCCGACACAGGCAGTCCTTTTTTGGACTCCGAATAGCACTGGAACAGTCTTTCGGAGCGGCTAGAGTCTCTAGTCCTGTCGAGGTAAAAAGCCAGGGCCCTACGAACGTCCAAGGTGTGCAGAGCTCGCTCGGTATCGGTGGTCGGGTTCGGGGCCAGAGTCGGGAGAACAATGTCCTGGCACATGTGGAACACAGAGACAACCTTGGGCAAGAAAGTAATGTCTGTTCTAAGAACTACCTTGTCCAGGTGAAATTTGAGGTATGGTTGGTCTCGACGCAAGGCACAGAGCTCGCCCGCACGGCGGGCAGAGGTGATGGCCACCAGAAAAACTGTTTTCCAAGTTAGCAGTCTGATGTCCGTAGTGGCCAAGGGTTCGAACGGTTTGGACTGTAGTGATCGTAGCACCGCATCAAGGCTCCAGGCCGGGGGTGGTAGAGATGCCTGCGGATGGAGGTTGCTGCATCCCTTGAGAAAACTCTTTACCAAGGGGTCCTTGAAAAAGGAGGGCTTGCCATTAAACTGAAAAGAAGAACAGATGGCCGACAAGTAACACTTGACGGAGGTGAGAGAAAGGCCTGAGTCGATCAAAGACATCAAAAAGTCCAGGACCACCAGTGTCGTGTCTTGGGCTGGAGACAGTTGTCTGCTGGCTAGGAACCTGGTGAACCTGTTCCATTTCAAAGCATAGGACTTCTGAGTAGCTGGCTTGTGGGCAGCCAGAATGACTCTGCGTACGGGGGACGGTAGCCGTACTAGGGATGGATCCTCCACGCTACCAGGGGAAGGGTGTCGATGTCCGGGTGTCGAACCCGACCCTCTTGAACCGTGAGGAGATCTGGTCTGTGTTCGATCCGGAGGAAGTTGGTCCGGGAGAGATGGAGGAGGCAGGGGAACCAAGGCTGTCCCGGCCACCATGGAGTGATCAGGATGGCATCCGTGGCATCCGATGTCATTTTGGAGACTGTCCTGGTGATCAGCGGGAAGGGGGGAAACGCGTACAGCATAACCCCCGACCAGAGGAACCCGAACGCGTCCCTGAGGGATTGTTCGTTCGGCGTTCGGGAGCAGAACTGGGGACAATGGGTGTTGTGGACAGTCGCGAACAAGTCTATTTGTGGGGTTCCCCACCGACTGAAGAGGTCGAGCACCGTGTCGGGGTGGAGTTTCCACTCGTGGCACTGGGACGGAGACCTGCTGAGAAGGTCCGCCAGGTCGTTCTGGATACCCGGCAGGTGCACTGCCTGGAGTAGGATGTTCCGGTCTATGCACCAGTCCCAGACCTCGAGTGTGATGTCGAGTAGCGTACGAGATCTGGTTCCTCCCTGTTTGTTCAGGTAATACATGACGGTGGTGTTGTCCGTCCTGAGCTGAACAACCTTGTCGGATAGAGAGGATTCGAAGACCCTTAGAGCCTTCTGTACCGCCAGCAGCTCCAGGGCATTGATGTGCAGCCTCTTTTCGTCCTGGGACCACTGGCCTTTGGTCCACAAGTCCGTGGTGTGGGCTCCCCATACGTCCTCTGATGCGTCGGTGGTCAGCACAACCTCCGGCTGGGGTTGAGAAAAAGGCATGCCGGCGCAAACGTTCCAGGAGTCGAGCCACCAGCGGAGGGAGCGAGCGACTGGTCTCGGGATCGTGAGATGATGTGACGGGTGGTCTGTCTCTGGGTCGAAGGCGGAAAGAAACCAGGACTGGAGAGGTCGGGACCGGAGTCTTGCCCACGGTGTTACGAAGGTTGTTGACGCCATATGCCCTAGGGCTACCTGGACGTCCCTGGCAACTACTCTTCTTCGGCCGACACATCTTCCGATGGCTCGGGCGAGAGCTAGAAAACGGTCGGAGGGCAAGGATGCGACACAAGTGTTTGAGTCGAGGGTCGAGCCGACGAACCTTATGCACCTGGAGGGCAGTAGTTGAGACTTCTTGAGGTTCACGACCAGTCCCAGACTTCGTAGGAGCTCTAAGGTTTCGGCAATGTGACGGCTGAGCTCTTGGTCCGATGGCGCCACCAGCAGCCAGTCGTCCAGGTACGGGAAGACTCTGATGCCCCGGCGATGTAGATGGGATACTACAGGTGCCATGCACTTGGTGAAAACTCGAGGGGCTGTGGACAGACCGAAGGGGAGGACGTTGTACTTGTAGGCGTCGGTCCCGACGGCAAAGGCCAAGAATCTGCGGTGACTCTCGCGGATGCTGACATGGAAGTAGGCGTCCTTTAGGTCGATCGTCGCAAACCACAGGCCCTGGTGCAATAAAGGTAAGATAGAGGCAAGCGTTACCATACGAAAACGCCTGTAGGAGAGATAGGCGTTAAGGGCTCTTAAGTCTAGTATGGGCCTGATGCCCCCATCGGCCTTGGGGACTGTAAAATAGCAAGAGAAGAAACATCTAGGAAAGTCCACGGCGTCTATCGGTGAGATAGCGCCCTTTGCTAAGAGGGTGCGTACTTCGTCAAGAAGGGTGTCCGAGGGGAGGGTGGAAAGGAAAACTCTGGTTGGTGGGAGTTCTTCGAATTCAAGGGCATAACCCCTACGGACGATGGTAAGAGCCCAAGAATCGGTGGAAATAGAGGCCCAGATGGTGGAAAATGGCCTCAGTCTATCTAGGAAGACAGGAGAAGAAGGGGTGACGGAGTACGCGGCGTCCCCTCAGTTCCTCTTTTTGTTCTGTTCGGGATCCTGCCTCCTGTAGCCTTTTTTGTACTTGGAGCCAGAACGACGTCCCAAAGAAGAAGAGGATTGGGAGGGATAGCGCTGTCTGGACTGGTCCTGACGCTGGAACGGGCGGTCTTGCTGGTAGGGCCTCTGGCCCTGGCCATACCACTGGCGGATGCCTGTAAAGCGCTTACGGGAAGAAGCCTGAGGAGAGGACGACATACCGTATTTCTTGGCCGCGGTCCTCATCCTATACTTGAAATTCAACTTCTCGTCCGTTTCGCGGTGGAAGAGGCCATCTTCATCGAAGGACATGTCCTCGATTGTGGAGCGGGCATTCTGGTTCAAGTCGGAGGACCTCAACCATGCATGTCTTCGCAAGGCGATGGCTGCTGACATGGATTTCGCGGCACAGTCAGTAGAATGTCTCACCGATGTGATGATCCAGCTGCCAATTGAATGAACCTCGTCCCGAACCTCGGAGAGGATGCCTTGGGAGTCGTTGGGAAGGTCAGGAATGAGAGGGGAGATCTTCTCCATGAGCCATTGTATGTATGCGCCCATACACGCGTTGTAATTGGCTACTCTCATCCCCAGGGCCGAAGAAAAGTAGGCCTTTTTAGCGAGGGCATCGATCTTCTTAGCCTCTCTATCCGACGGCATCAAGGAAGCTTTAGGAGTGGAGGCGCGTTGGGAACCCTCCCCGATGGCCGAGTTCTGGCGCGGATGTTCAAGCAGCCATGTCGGACGCGGAGCCACTCTGTACAGGGATTCGATCTTCCTGTTACTAGCAGCTGTCGATGCTGGGGCTGCCCACGAACGTCTGGCTAACTTTTCCAATGAGGGGAGCAGAGGAATGGCAGGTGGAGTGGGGAGCTTGCCATGAATCCTCCTCTCAATTGGATCAGAGGCCTCATCTTCTGTCTGGGCGAATTGAATATCAAGAGCGTTCGCCATCTTAATCACATGCTCGGCAAATGTGCGTACGTCGTCCGAGGGGGACACTGCACCCGGTTGGGCGAACTCCTGATTGGACGGCCGATAGTTGTCTTCAGAAGAGGCATCCGAGTCGTCTCCAGGATGGTAGCGAGCCTGAGAGGATGTCTCCTGTCTTGACTCCAGATCAACGACCTCCAGATCGGTGGCTGCCGAAACGCGGCTAGGCGCGCGGGAGGGCCTAGAGGATGCACGTGGTCTAGGTCTCTCAGCAGGTGGCCTGAAGTGGGACTTGATGGAGTCGCGAGGAACAGCCATGCAGTAGGTGTCCGTCACCTCATCGTAGAAATAGTCGGCCTTGGAGGGGCGCGGAGGAGATGGCGAAGCGGCACGATGCACTAAGGCCTGGTGGACCATCGACGCGGGCATCGGGGTGGGGGATCGCCTGTCCTCCCTCGGGCTGGCAGGTGACGCCGGCTCGGAAAGGTCCACAATAATGTCCTCCGGAGCGTGACGGAACGTCGAGAGGGGCCGAGATCCGGATGGAGAAGTGTTTCGGCGCCCGGGACGGGTGTTGACGGTCTCGGGGGTCTGGAGGGCTCTAGCCGCGGAGCAAGGATCTGAAGGCCTCCGATCGGCATCCGATGGCTCTCGGGGGGTCTCCTTATGTCTGGACCCGTCTGTATCCCGTTTCTCAGAACGGTGGCGCTTGGCGGCCGAGTGTCCTCCGTCCGGGGACCTCGCACGGGACTTCTTTGAAGCCGAAGGCGCCAGTGGCACGGTGGCCTGGGCCTTGGCCGGGTCTGGAGACTTTAAGGCCTTGGCGGTAGAGGCCTGAGGGACAGAGGATTTCGAGGCAGGACCCTTGTGGGAGCTCGAATCCTTGTCTGAAGCGCGGCCCTCCGTCGAGCTCTTTTTGCGCTTCTCCTGTTTATCCTTCTTGGAGGATCGAGGTGCGCCTTCTAGCGGGGCCTCGGTGACCGGGGCATCCAGGGAAGCTCGAGGAGCGGATGATGAGGTGGGAGCAACATCTCCAGCTCTATCAGGCTCGGCGGGAGTAAGTTGGGCCGGAGTCTCAGGCAAAGTCGGTAACGGGTTTGCGGCCGTGAAGGGAGCCGGTAGGGAAGACATAGCGCCCGCGGTGAAAACCTTCGTATAAATAGCGGCCTTCAATCTAGTCTCCCTATTTTTCCTGGCCTGAGGGGTTAAGGATTTGCACAGGGCACAGGATGCAGGAACATGCGTCTCGCCCAAACAAAAAAGGCAAGCCGAGTGGGGGTCTTGACCGGGAATCTTACCCCCGCAAACAGAACATTTCTTAAAGGGGACTGATGGCATGGTCCACTCACAACTTGTAGTCAGACAGTCCGAGGTCAATGCCGGTCCGGGAAGATTGCCAAATCAGAAGGAGCGAGCGAAAACACAGTCCAGAGTCCAAGCCAAATGGTCAATAATGGTCAAGTCAAAGAGTGGTCAAATAACGGTCCGAGGTCAAAAACGTGATTCCAAACTGAGATTTCCAACAGCGAAGTTCCCTAAGCAGCTAACGCGGCGGAAAAAAGGAACTGGGGAAAGAGCGGGAAGGCAGGGGCTTTATAAGGGATGGGCGGAGCTACCGCCAAAAAGTTTCAACATGTTGCAAAGAGTACTTTGCCTAGTGATTCCAGAAGTTTCCGAAGGCACTGCGCAGGCGCAGTACAACCCATTTGTATGATTCGCAGAGACCACGAAGAAGAAATACTGCATTACTCTAAATTACCCAGGGACACATTCCTTCATATAGTTATTTGAGTGTATACAGATGAACTCTTTTAAGAAGATGAAAACCACACAATATACATTACTATATATTATGCTAGAAGTCATGAATGTTGAATAAGAATAAGGAATATGGCAAGACTTCTAAATCTTTAGTAAGGTTTTGTTTCTGATCACCTTAATAACTATGTGTCCTTTCCTGGTTCCACTGCGGTCCAGCTCTCTGTGCTCCTTCACCATAACAATTTCTCCTTCTTCTTCAACTTTGTGTGTATTTTTTTCTACATGGTTTAGAATTCGCCAGTAGTCCTGCTGGGCTATACACACAAACTATTCCAAAATAACAGAAGGACAATTAGTAACCAGAAATAATTTTTTTAAGTCCACTGGCTGGGCCTGGATATATGTAATGCAATAGAGACATAATATTACATGTACTTCTACAACCGTGTTAGTAGAATTCAAAGACACAGCTGTGTTAGTCCACAAAATCAGCATGCAAAGGGATTTTGCAACACTTTTGAGATTAAGGGGGGAAACAGACTGGCACGAAGGGGTGGCTTCTGCCCAAGATGCCTCGGAACCATGGCAACCACACACTGCGGTCCTGAGGGACCTCTCTGCCATGGGCCCAAATTGGAGTGGGGAAAAAACACTCCTTTTTGGACCAGGTTCGGCAGCCCAGACGCAGCTTTGGCACGTCTTGGGGGTGTGCATCATCTAATCGCCACACCCAAAGCAGTGAGGAAGCTGACTTTTTCAGCACATCTGTTCGGGCCCTAACTGAAAGAGAGAAGTTGATAACATGAGCTTTTGTAGACCTGAGCCTACTGGCCCACATACATCTGAGGAAATAGGCTCAAGTCTACAAAAACCTTTATTAGCCATGTTAACATTCATGTAGCTACTGATTTGCCTTCTCATTACAACAGTTCATAGTTGAAACATATATACATATACAGCAGCAAAATGTAGATAACATTTTGAGCTGAAGACCTCAGAGTTCCCTCTCTTCTATTACAGTATGGTACACAGGACCCCTGTCAAAGTGGAAAACAACAAATAATAAAACATTATTTATTTTAGCCTGAGAGAACACTATTCAAAGAATCTCTAGGTCCTCCAATGCAATTTTAGGGTCACCATTTGCCAGAGGTTGACCATAGAATTCTGCTGGGGGACCTACAAATGCCTAGAGAAGTGTTCTCTCAAGGAATCTCTAGGTCCTGCAGTGCAACGTTTGGCAAACATTGCCCACACAGTCATGCTGGAGGACCTAGAGATTCCCAGAGAGAACATATTAATTGAATCTGTGAATAATCAAATCCGCAAAAGTCAAAATCGCAGATGTAAAGGGTCGACTGTATTATGATTATGATGACAATGATTATTATTCATTTGTATCTTGCCCTTCTCATGATAATAGAGCTTGAAGTGGGAAACAACATATTTAAAACAATACAAATTAAAACAATACATGAGCATTAAAAGCATAAATATAAGTTTTAAAAGGATGAAACAATTCATGTTTTTAAAACATTAAACATTGAAAATATTAAAATACATTAAAAGACTGTATACTAACCTTAAAAATAGAACTGCACAGCATTAAAAGTTCAATCCTAGTAAGTTGATAAAGCCTGATGGCACAAAAATATCTTGACCTACCATTGGAAGGAAAGCAAGGACAGGGCCATTCTGGCCTCCCTGGGGAGGGAGTTCCAGAGTGTGGGAGCAGGCACCTCCCTTGCTCCTATCAACTGACCCTGAGAAGATGGTGGGACAGAAAGAAGGGTCTCTCCATATGATTTTAAAGCTCTAACAGGCTCATAAAGGGAAGTATGGTCCTTCAAATACCCTGGACCCAAGTCATTTTCTATGCTGAGTTGATATTAGCAGACCACACCTCACATTTCATATAAAAGAATACAATGCAATGCACATATTCCTGTTCCTCCAACAGAGAATGTGAGCAAGCAGGAAGGATGGTTATACCCTTGGTCCTCCACTTTTACAGGAGTTAGGGGCACAATGCACGAGGGAAGTGTGTGTGCACCACCAGTGCTTTCCCCGGTGCTATTGCTGGCTTCCCTCAGCCAGCTGTAGCACCAGAAAAGGCGTGGGGGGAAGGCACATGATTGCTCCTCCCTCTTCACTGAGGGAAGCCGGCTGTAGCACTGGGAAAGGCATGGGGGGGTGGCTCCCGCGATCACTCCTCCTTCTTCCCCAGTGCTATATCCAGCTTCCCTCAGCCAGCTATAACACTAGGGAAGGTGGGGGAGCAATTGCTCCTTCCTCTTCCTTGATGCTATAGCTGGCTGAGGGAAACTGGCTATAATACCAGAGAAAGCACACAGGGGTGTGTGGTCACTCCTCCCCTCTCCCCTCCCCGGTGATAGCTGTTCCCCGCTGCTACAGCTGGCTGAGAGAAGCTGGCTGTAGCATGGGGGAAGGCGCAGGGGGTGATAGTTCCTCCCTCTTTCCTGGTGCTATAGATGGCTGCGGGACGCCAGCTGTAACATCAGGGACAGTGCAGAGAGGCCTGTACCCTTCCAGGCTGCTCCTCCTTCCTAGGCTTTTTCCCCCAAGGGGAAAAGCCCAAGAAGGAGGAGAAGGAGTGCGCAAGCAGGTGGGACAAACTCATGAATCATCCAAACTGCAAGTGTCAAAGCCATGTATGTCAAGGGACGACTATAGTTCAACAACAAGTAAGATGTTCCATTCAGAATATAAATACGAAATAGATTAAATGATTTCAGGTTAAGATTCAAAATGGTGTAACATTTTACTACGATGTTATCTTACCTGGCAGTCATCTACTTTGGTTCTAACCACACCATTCATGTACTGCTTTTCCAGGGAAGGAGTAATCCCAAAGCTATTTCCCATACATAGACTTTCTGTTTTCCCATCTGGATGGCTGATTTCAACAGTGCCATTTAAAATAACATACCAAGAATCCAGCTAGAAGAAAAACATAATAATAACTATATCAATTACCTTACCCACCATCAAATTATCTCAGCCATCACTATACTTTCTCATTGGATGGTTAAAGTGTCCTTGTGATAATGATGCAACAAGATGGGGGGGAAATGGACTAATCCATTAAGTTATGTCAGCAACCAGTATCCTTCCATCACACCAGGAGAAGCAAAATCAACAAGCTGAATAAAAGGTACAGAATATGACAATCTGTAGTGTGCTCTCCAAAAAGTAAGTGTGCTTTAAGATGACACAAATTCTTCAAGGATTTTCAAACAGGCACATGGTATTTCACGATGGTATTTGTAAATGTACACCTGATATACCATTGTGGATACAGTACAACATGAGGAGCAGAGAGATTGGAGAAGCTACATCCATGTCACAGGAATGTGAATAGGAAAGGCTTAAATGATGGGCTTCAGGGTTTGCAAGAAATTAAAGACAGCACTGTAAACGGCTGGACACAAGAAAGCTTCTGTTGGCATTGGGGAGGGATGGCCTCATCTATTTTCATTTAACATTGTTAAAAGGTTCATCCTTTTTATTTGACAGAGAAAAATCAAGTATGTATTTATACTAGTGGTGTTTGAGATGAGCGAAGCAATATGTCCATGCCATTACATCCTACTTACTTCTTGACCATCTTCGAGGATGATGGCTCCTGCTTGCTCTACCACTTCAAATATCATCACTGAGCACAGTTCTCGTCTTACAGACATAGTCATGTTTGCAAAAGCAGGAAGCTGGTGCATGAATTCCAATAATTGTTCTAGCCAAAGAAAAATGAATGTGTGTTAGAAATAAAACAAGGCAATACTTCATTAAACTGTGTTTCACATATATGTAAAGTGGGACCTCAAACAAAATATTACAATGTAGAATGCATCGGCTCAGAAGTCTAGCTAGCCACATCATCATTCAGGATACCCCATTTTACTGCCCTGCCCTTTTCTTTCTATTCCTATCTCTGCCTCAACTGTCAGTCAGTTTTGTTTCGACCAAGCATGTCAAATATGCATTATTTTGGACCACCCATCTCATAGGTATTTTATGCTTCTGAAAACTCTAGAGTCCTCCAAGTCTGCTGATACCTCCCCACACATGGAGGCTACATGTAGATTAGTACCTGTATAATTCAGTTCACTTGTTTGTGCACACACATGTGTATATGTAAGTCATTGCTTCATTAATTTAAAATTATTTTTATGCCATTAACATCTAAATTGAGAGCCTGCGCAGCAAGCTAGATGGTCTATTAAGTTCAAGATGGACTCTGCTTATAGAAAAAGTCTTTTTACTTCTTACCAATGTCATCATCTGTTTTGTCAGCAGGTTCTTTTTCAAGGCACTCCCGTACAACGTCTCGTCCCAGCAGGGGATCTGAGGTTCTATCAATGTCTTCATCTTCTTCTTCTTCATCCTCAGAATCTACTGGTGCTTCTGGGAGACCAGTTAAATCTACATCTCCCATCTCACTTTCTGTAGCCTGTATATAAAATCAGTGAATTATCTTCAAGCTGTTGAACATTGAGTACATACACTGTAGCATAAGATACTTTGCTCTGGGCCTACCACCGACCTTCCAGGTGAACAGCTTCCACAATCAAGCCTCAAGCAGCCCTGTGGACAAGCAAGCTATACTCACTAGCTTAGGTGGCTTATCATATTTGGACAAATATGACTAGAGAAAGTCAAGAATATTTCATCTAGGTTGAATTATCATTTAAATAACAAAGCCTGTGAATAACAAATGTTACATTCTAGCTAAACTATACGGCTATGCTATTCTCTGCTATTCTTGCATTATGACAAAAATATTTTTCCAGGTCACACTAGCTTTTGTATTATTGGTTATTAAAAGATGTATGAATTCTTATCCAGTTCCACAGGTTACTCAGCTCTCCAGATATACAGTGGACCCTTGTTATACGCTGGGGTTTAGTTCCAAGATCCCCCGTGGGTAACAAAATTCGTGTATGCTCAAGTCCCATCAAATATAATGACATAGCAAAATGGTGTCCCTTATAAAAAATGGAAAATCAAGGTTTGAAATTTATACTTTTTTTGAACATTTTCACACTGTGGATGCTTCCATCCGTGTATAAAAAATCTGTGTATAAGAAGGGCCGATTACAGTTAAAACCCATGCAATATTAAAGTAGTCTTTAATAAAATGATAAATGTAATCAAAGACCACAGAGATTATCAATTCTATGAAGGAACTTTGTGCTGCAGGAAGAAGCCTTAACAAAATTTATTTTGGTTACACCATACCGAGCCTGTAAAAAAATTAATATGGATAGAAGAATTATTAGGTACAGTGGTGCCTCGGGTTACGAAATTAATTCGTTCCGCGGCTAATTTCGTAACCCGAAAAACCTTCGTAAGCCGAATTGCCATAGGCGCTAATGGGGAAAAAAGCCGCGGCTCTGCCGCGGCTCCATTTAAAACAGCGCCGGAGTTTTTTCGTAACCCGAAAAAACTTTCGTAACCCGAAACAATAAATCCCTATGGGATTTATTCGTATCCCGAAAAATTCGTAACCTGGGTATTTCGTATCCCGAGGTACCACTGTACATGCCACTAGAGCATTTCATATGATGAAGATAAATTTAAATTTAGTGTCCGTCCCACACACTAAGGTCCTCTGGAAGAAATCTACTACAGCCAAAAAAAATCTAGGCTAACATCTGTCTCCCAGAGGGCCTTTTCTACTACTGCTCCTAAACTATGGAACGACCTGCCGGAGGAGATCCGTCACATTTCCACTCTGGTAGCTTTTAAGAAAGCACTCAAGATGGATCTCTTCCGGCAGGCCTTTCCAACTTAGTTACCCTCCCCAGATATAGAGATATTTGTCCCCTCATCTGTCTATTTCCCCCCGCCAATGTTTCTGCCTATTTTTTGGTTGTTCAATGTTTTAAATGTTTTAATATTATTACTGTTTAATTCTGTTTTAGTACTGGGAATGGGTGGTGGTGGTAGGTCTAGGGTTTGATTTTTTAACTCTTTTGTAATTTGTTGTATTTTATTGTTGTAACCCGCTCAGATTCTTTGTGATTGGGCGGGCTAGAAATAAATCTATTATTATTATTATTATTATTATTATTATTATTATTATTATTATTATTATTATTATTATTAATCTGAAGGTAGACAAGGTCAGATATCCTTAGGAAAACCAACTAGCTCTCAGTTAGAGAAGTTCAGACTTTCCATGACTATGTGGAGACTCAGGCGGGGTACAGACCGCCGCTTTGTGGCGGTCTGCCGCCGCCGCCAGTAGGTCCACAGGGGAGCCGGAGCCTTCACACGGCCCGACTCCCGCGCGGACTGAAAAAGAAGCTCCAAAATGGAGCTTCTTTTTCCGTCGTGTTTGCGACGTAGCGAGGTGCCAGGGGCGCGCTCGCTACGTCACAAGCGGCGCGACGCGTACGGACGCTCAGCGTCCGATACGCAAAGATGGTGCCGGCCATGTAGAAGGGCCGGCGCCATCTTGTACGGACAGAGTCCGTACTAGGCCCAGGGGCGTCTATAAGAGACGCCCCTTTTTTAAAATGGGACGTCCGGAAGACGTCCCAAATGGCGGTGCAGAAAGCACCACAGTCCTTTATAAAAGTCTTTACAATTCATCCAAGGAGTAAAGGACTTTCATTTTTATATGGTTGTCATACAAAACTCCTGGTGAGGAGGGCCATATGTCATTTTAAAAATACTGTAGAGCCCTTTGCCATTTGTAAAAATTAGCACTACAGTAGCATTTTCTTTGAAAAAAACATTTACTAAGGAAGTTCACATCATCATTTTTCTAACTTTACAAATTCTTATTTCAATAAAAGCACAATCTATCTCATTACTTTTTACTGTTATAAATGGCATTGACAATACAGTGGTACCCCGGGATACGAATGCGCCGCCTTACGAAATTTCCGGGTTACGAAAAAAATCCATAGAAAAAAACTGTTCCGGGTTACGAAGGTTATTTCGGGTTACGAAAAAATTTTTGGTGCTTTTCGGCGCTTTTTCGCACGAAATCGCGGCTTTCGCTATTAGCGCCTATGGCTTTTTCGGCTTACGAAGGATTTCGGGTTACGAACGCGGCGGCGGAACGAATTAAATTCGTAACCCGGGGTACCACTGTACAACAAAAACATCTGATAACCCACTGGACTTCCAAGGAAGAAGTGGCAAAACTTCTCTGAACAAATCTTGCCACGAAAATCTCTTAGGCTGTCATAAGCTGGAAATGACTTGAAGGTACACAACAAAACATCAAACAATAAAACTGCATAGTGCATTGTTAAGAGCCCACCCCCATTCAATTTCTAAAAGTCTGGTGGCGTAAGAATGTTTTCAGTTGTTGACGGAAGGAGAGGAAGGAGGGAGCAATAGTGGCCTCACCAAGGAGGGTGTTCCCAAGACTGGAAGCAGTCACTTAGAAGGCCCTCTCCCTTGTTCTCACCAGGTGAGCCTGAGAAAGTAGTGGGACATAAAGAAGGGCATCTGCAGATGATCTTAGAGATCTAATGACCTCATAAAAGAAGATACAGTTTTTCAAATAGCCTGGACTCCAGCTGTGTATGTCTTTATACGTCATCACCAGCACTCTGTGAATTGTGCCCAGAAACTGGCCAGCAGCCAGTAGAACAGTTGCAACAAGGGAGTTCTGTACAATCCAGCTACAGCTCTTTCAACCGAATGAAGTTTCTGAGCACTTTTCAAAGCTAATCCCATCTAGAGGGTTTCCCCATTTTTGGAAAAAAGCAAGGTACAAATAAATTAATCACTGTCACCATACAAACAGGATGTAACCAAGGCATGTGTTACTGTGGCCAGATCTGACTTCTCCAGGAATGGGCACAGTTGGTGGATTAGCTTTAACTGTGCAAATACACTCCATATCACAGATAAATCCAGGAGTACTGCTGTGACAATGTATTCTTCCATTATCTGGGCAAAACAACTGACAGGTAAGGCCTCCCCTCCAGGTAAACAAAGGGTTCAAGATGTGTTTGTTTTAAGTTACATTTATTCAGGGCAGTATCATGGAAGAGTCAGAGATCAGAAGAAAAAATTGCCCAGTAAGATTACCACTAGGGCTAAAGCTTCAAGATGCTTCCTGGGTGAGGGATATAAAACCTTGGGGTGCCATAAGGCACAGAGAAAACAAAGACAGTAGAAAAAGGAAAGACAAATGAATAGTGCTCCTGCCCCACCTAGCTGAAGCTCAGTCAAGACTGGACAAAGGTCTCAAGACTTCCAGACTCTGCATGAATATCCAAGGCTCAGACTCCACCGGTATTGTGAGTAGAACAGGAGTGTGTAGCTAGTCATGTTAGGGAAATTATTGTATATACTCAATTATAAGTCGACCTCATGTATAAGTCGAGGGCAGGTTTTGGAGCCAAAATTATGGATGCTATCATGACCCGTGGGTAAGTTGAGAGTAAAGTAAGTTGTGTGTATGTGTGTGCGCAGCAAGAAGCTTTTTAGTTGAGGCTTTTTGTTTGAGCTTTTGTTTCATCCTTTACTCCCCAAACAGCTGCCGGCATCACGGTGCAAGAGGATTCTGTTTTTTTGTTTAAAAGCAATTAATCACCCAGGACTTTCTGCTTGGCTCAAAAGAGAAAGAAACTGCTCTCCTGAATATATGGAGAAATCTGAAAGAGCTGCTATCACATTACCATATTGACCCGTAAATAATTTGACCTGGGATTTAGGGGTCAATTTTGGGGCATAAATTTCTCAATTTATAGACAGTATGTTTCTTTTTAATCTCAACTGAATATGACATAGGCTGTTTTTAATTATGTAACTATTCTTAAGTAATGCCTGAAAAGGGGGGGGGAGCCTTCATGTAGAAGATATCCTTTTTCCAATATAGACTGCTTACTTAGAATAAAGTTTTCCTTTAAAGATCCCTATACTCTTTTAATGCTCAGTGTGTATATGCATATAGGATTTTCATGTCCCACAAGGGAAGGAGAAGGGAAAACTTCTGCAGAGTCTGACGTGGAAAAAGTGCAAATCCCTCTGTAACTTCCCACTGAGTTACTGGTTCAAGTGTGTTAAAATCAGTGAGTGATGGCAGCTAGCTGATCTCAAGGAGTGCCCTCTCCTATTCAGAAACAGGAAGGGGATCCCTTTACAACTCCCAAACTACAAACTTGCATTTTCAGGGGAAGAGTAACTCCACCTAACACAGCTGAATCCCTATTCCCAGATCTCTTCTAGATTTAGCTTTAATTTGCTTGCCCTCATCCAGTCTGATTTCTGGTAAATTAGAGACTAGGACCCGGAGCAATGGATGCAAGCTAAAGGAAAAGAGATTTTGCCTCAACATTAGGAGGAACTTCCTGACAGTAAGGGCTGCTCGACAGTGGAACACACTCCCTTGGAATGTAGTGGAATTTCCTTCTTTGGAGGTGTGTAAACAGAGGCTGGATGGCCATCTGTTGGGGATGTTTTGATTGAGAGTTCCTGCATGGCAGGGGGTTGGACTGGATGGCCCTTGTGGTCTCTTCCAACTCTATGATTCTATGAGAAAGTGAGAAGTAAATTCAGAATTTATCACTATTCCTGTTCATAAATGACCACAGCAATCCCCATTTTCCTCACAGCCATTTTGTGAAGCAGTTTGAAAGGTGGTGGGCGACACAGGATAACCTAATACGCTCTGTGGTTGTGTAAGGGTTTAAACTATTATTAATATAATTTTTAAAATATTATTGGTTTCACAGTCTACTAGATATGACTGGCTGTAATTTTGGACCACCAGTGATTTAGATACTATGCAAGAATCTAGGAATAAACAAAATTTCATTGGATAATGCAGCATGTTCGAAGCAGTGTTACTTTTAGTAATTGTGCTATTGTGATCCTATTCATGACAATTTCATGCAAACATTTTGCATGAAATCTCATTTGGAATTGCTTCCAATGCTGCTATCCTTATTGGAACCACAGTTCTTTTCCCACAGGTACTGAATCTTAATTTGAATCTCCACTGTTGTTGTTTTGTTACGTCAGCTACACAGATTCCATGTTATTCTAGCAAAATAAAGGGAAAGTTAGAATTTAGAGCCAACACTCTTGGCACTAATAGCCACCCACCTATACATCCAGTGATAGCCACTGTGCCATCTGCCAATGAGAGCCACCGTTCATGTAGTGGTGAAGCTGAATCTCACCATGGCAAAATATAAGTATATCATATGAATATTCCATCATAGACTCAACTGTTAATGATGACTGTCAACATAACATTTTAGATTTTGTAGGAATATAGAAATTTTGTTAACACAAAATAATATACCAAAAGGTTGGGGAAGAGGGTTGGTTACTTGAATGTAGTCACAAAAATACTGGCATATTTCTTAGTAATTTAAGTTTTGGTATTTAAGTATATTTACCTACCGTATATACTCAACTATAAGTTGAAAAATTTATGCCCCAAAATGGACTCCAAAATCATGGGTAGAATTATAGACAGGGCAATGAGTTTATGCTTATAAATTTCCTGAAATAATAAGTGCCCACCTTCCTCTGTAGCCTTGTAATGGTTCCCTGTTTGAAGCCCCAGCACGCGCTCTCCTCCTCTCTCACTCTGTGTGTGTGTGTGTGTGTGTGTGTGTGTGTGTGTGTGTGTCTGTCTGTCTGTCTGTCTGTCTTTGTTTTCCCTCTCAGCCTTCCCGCACAGCCAGAGCTAACAAGCTGCTGCTGAGTCAAAGGACACAAACACATTGTATGCCCTAGCTTGTCCCCCATTTTGCTTGGAAATCCTGGGGTTGAAAGGCAAAGAGAGA
>NC_056523.1:101447308-101465578 GCF_019175285.1 Sceloporus undulatus
GAAAGGTCTGTCCTCCTTTTTTGCAAGCCCTGATCCTTGGGGATCCTGGGGTTGAAAGGCAAAGAGAGAGAAAGGTCTGTCCTCCTTTTTTGCAAGCCCTGATCCTTGGGGATCCTTGGGGTGGAGAGCAGAGAAAGAGTGTGGTCTGTCCTCTTTTTTTGCAAACCCTGATCCTTGGGAGTCCTTGGGGTGGACAGCAGAGAAAGAGTGGGGTCTGTCCTCCTTTTTTGCAATCCCTGATCCTTGGGGGTCCTTGGGGGTGGAGAGCAGAGAAAGAGTGGGGTCTGTCCTTTTTTGCAAGCCCTGATCCTTGGGGGTCCTTGGGGTGGAGAGCAGTGGGGTCTGTTCTCATTTTTTGCAAGCCCTGATCCTTGGGAGTCCTTGGGATGGAAAGCAGAGAAATAGTGGGGTCTGTCCTCCTTTTTTGCAAGCTATGAGCCTTGGGAGTCCTGGGATGAAAGGCAGAGAAAGAGTGGGGTCTTTCCTCCTTTTTTGTAAGGGGAAGTGTGTATGTGCGTGCCAAGGTTTGTTTCCCCTTTTCCATGTCCAGAGAGGGAGATATAGGGAGGAAAGTGGTGCTTTGTTCCTGCCTTTAGATGTTTTGTAACATCCTCCAGTGTTTGACCCTCGACTTAGCCACGGGTCATATCAAAATCCATGATTTTGGATCCAAAAACTGCCCTCGACTTATACATGAGGTCGACTTATACATGAGTATATACGGTACTTAAATATATTTAAATATAAAAACAGACAGATATAATTATCGTATATAACTACTGTACTAAAAGGTAAAAGGTAAAGGTTTTCTCTTGACAAGATTATCTAGTTGTGTCTGACTGTAAGGGGTGGTGCACATCTCCATTAGCTGAAGAGCCAACGATGTTTAAGACGACTTTGTGGTCAATGTGGCCAGCATGACTGCACGAAATGCTGTTATCCTCCCACCGAAATGGTATCCAGTAGCATCACTGGGAGGGAAGGTGGACCGCATTGAGTAACACCCCAGAGGGGGGTGACACCGAGACAGCACCCCCTGCCCCACCCCCAGTGCTTCCAGCTGGAAGAGACAGGGACTTCCGGTCTGAAGGGGCATGCTCCCGCCCCTGCTTGCCACGGGCCGGTTTTCCATGGGAGAACCGGGCTGTGGGAAGGAGACGGGCCTGCCATGCACATCTCCACACCCCTCCTTGCTGTAACCCAGTTCTCTCTCAATTAAACAGATAAGACAAATCTTATTAGAACTGGGACCACTATTATATAACTCAGGTACAAAATGAAATAAATTTAGAAAATATCAGGGAAAAACTGTAGAACTGATAACAACAACTATCATATAGGAAGGAAAACTATAAATGTTCAGAAAAAAACTACACTGAGAGGGAAGGAAGTAAATGGTGATTTACAACCAACAAACTGAAAAATATATATAAGCGTGGAATGAGTGGTTGATACTTACCAAGAATGATCATTCTCATGAGACTGAAAGAACAGTCCACAAAACTTGAGTTTATCCGTCGTGCCAACCTCGACAGGTAGGATCCTCAAAATTCCACACTGCTTTTGCTGTTGCTTCCAACTCCTCTCTCCTCAGTTTTCTTTCATAGTTTTGTCATTTCTTCAGGATAACATCGGCCCCATACACACAGGCCAAAATAAAGTTGCTTCGGGTCACTTTGGAGGTATGCTGTTTAAATGATGCATGCGTCATAAGAGTCCGGAAGCCGTGCCAAAGCCACAATCCAGTCCTAAGGACTGGAGCGCAGCTTTGGTGCAGCTTCTGGACTCTTAGGATGCATGCATCATTTAAACAGCATACCTCCAAAGTGACCAGAAACAGCTTTATTTTGGCCTGTCTGTATGGGGCCATTCTTACTATTTTATAATTTGAGCACTATTTTCTTAAAACTGTCACTACTATCAATGCTAACATTAATACAGTCGTCCCTTCCAACTGGTGGGGCACCCGTTCCAGACCCCCTCCCTCTGCAAATCAGAAACATTGCTAATATTGGGGCTCGACTGATGCTTCCCCACGCATGCCATTATGTCTCTCCTGGTTTGCTGTCCATGAAAGACCGAGGGGCACAAATGAGGAGTTTGATCATTTTTGGTAAGTATCAACAATTCATCTTCCGTGAGAGTTAAGGAACAGCCCACAACACTTGGGATATACCCAACCCACCAACAATAGGAAGGGTTTATCCAGAATTGTTAACCACAGCCTGCAGTACTTTCTTACCTAAGGGCTGCCTGACTAGCCCTAAATTTAATACTCTCAATTGAAGCTGACGCTATATAGGCTACCATTGTCGCCATCGACCTTACTGAATGAGTCCACAAATGCATGAAACATGCAACTTTTCCCAGGCTGTAACTCTGGAAAATACAGGGTTTTTTTTCCATGTCAATCTTACAAAATCCCCTCCCTCCCTGCACCCCTCCCTTTATCCCACCCAATAACATATCCTTTCATATTATTTCTCTCTTATCTTAACATTCTCAACATACTTATTCCCTTTACCTCTATAACCAACCACACTAACTTACATATTTTAAAAAAATGACTTCCACCACCTTTTAGTTATGAGAAGATCCTTTCTCTTCTACCTTAGAGACTTCTTACTCTATTTTCATTATCTGCTGTTTCTCTTATCAGTTAATTCAAGATGTAAAGTAAGTTTTCTCAGAATCTAGATTGTCTTTATCAAAAGAGAAGTAAAAAAACAAACACATAGCATTGCCTTAACCCAGCCAGCTGAGAACTAAAATTTCTTTCTTGCTATTATACCCAAAAAGGGGGGTTTAGAGTATATTTTCTCACTTATTCCTTATTTACAGCAATTTATATCTATGTATCATTTTAGTAATAGGGATAAAAAGACGTATCTAGCAAACTGAGACAGTATCTGTTGGTTGCTCAAAAACATTATACCATTACAACAGTGTATCACCCCATTTTTCCTTAATATAGTTAGACACATTGTTCCATTCTCTAGATACAGATTCCCAAGAGTCTTCTTTTAGCCAACATGAAAGTTTATCCATCTGGATCATCTCATATAAATATGAAGACCACTCCTCTGAACTGGATATATCCTTCATTCTCCATTTTTTCGCATATAATATCCTAGCAATAGAAATCATATACATTAGAATTTTACCATATTTCTTATCTAAATGTTCTTCAATCATACCCAATAACATGGCTTCTGGAGTTACTTTCAATTTGATGTCTAGAATTTTATTTATTTCCCCACTAATATTTTTCCAGAATTCTTTGGCTTTCTCACACGACCACCAACAGTGAAAATAAGAGTCTATAGCTTTACCACACTTCCAGCAGATATTGTTTGTATTTTTCTAAAGGGGAAGCCCATTTAGGTAGACCGATAACTATTCTGTCTTTGTGTTTTTTCCATACTTTTAGTAAAGCTTGCCTAATACAGTGGTTGTTAGCTGCGGAATCTGCTTTATCTTTGTTATCCAAGAGAAAACCATGCAAACCAAACTTCAGATCTTCACCTTCCAATTCTAAAGATTTTTTTGTCCTGCAGATTTACCCACTTTTTTAACCATAATAAACAGTTAGCTTCATAATAAATTCTGATATTTGGGACCTTTAACCCTCCTCTTTCCTTAGCATCTTGTAGAACCTTGAATTTGATCCTGGATTTCCTCCTCTCCCATATGAAATTCAATAAGTCTTTCTGCCAATTTTTAAAAATCTTATCTGATATTACTATCGGAAGTGTTTGGAAAAGAAATAGTACCTGGGGGATAATGTTCATTTTAATGGCCACAATTCAGCTTAAAAAGGATAAATGTAATTTATTCCAATTATTTAGTTGCATCTTGATTTTTTTCTATACTTGGCCATAATTGTTTTCAAACAGGTCATTTGTTTTATTAGTAATTATTACACCCAAATATCTTGTTTTGTTTTTAACTTCAATTCCTGAACGTTTAACTAGTTCCACTGTTTGTTCCTTGCTCATATTTTTTGTTGTGATCACCGATTTTTGCAGATTTACTCTGCAATCACTTACCTTCCCAAAGTTTTCTAAAATCTTCATTAAGTATTCGATATTCTCTAATGGTTCCTCAAGATTTATAAATAGGTCATCTGCATACGCTTTCAATTTATGACTATTTCTTTTAATTTTTACCCCCTTCAGATTGTTATCCAATTTAATTTTTCTAATTAATGTTTCAATAACTACTAGGACAAGGAGGGGTGAGAGAGGACAGCCCTGTCTTGTATCCTTTTTAATATTTGGGGGGGGGGTGTTCTATCTCCGTTAATTAAAATGCTAACTCTCTGGTTTTTATATAGCTTTTTTATCCGTGTACAAAAATTTTCTCCTATCCCCATATCTTTTAGAATCTTAAACAATGTTTCCCAAATCACAGAGTCGAATGCTTTTTGGAGATCTAAAAAAATTAATCCTACTTGTTTTTCATTATGTCGGTGATAATATTCTAATATATTAACCACATAGCGTGTATTTTCATTCAATTGTCTCCCAATTGAATGAAAATACAGGCTTTTAACCTTCAAGACATTATCTGTTCTGATGCCTTCTGGCCCAAATAAATCTGATTGTAATATATGAACAGTGCCTCAGTCATTCTAAAATGTTTAGTTTTCCACAAATAGATTCTTATTGCTTTCTGTATCCAATGAATGCCACTTCTCTCCAATACTGACCACAGGCCCTCTGCTTAACAGTATCAAGCAATGGACCCCTCAGCCATAGAGACTGGTATCCATTGTTTACCTTTTTCTGTGGAATGAACATAATGCCCTTGCAGAGGGCCTCCTCTTTCCTCCAACTGGCCAAATCCATCATTACCTTCTAGGGTACCTTCAACAGAATGTGCCTTTTCATTATTAGCAGAAGTTGATATGGGTGAAGAAAAATTTTTGGAGCAATCTGGTGCAAAAATCTTGCCCATAGAACCAATTGGACTGTTGATGTTAAAACACCTAGCACCTTTGTCAAATACATGAGATCTACCATTTTCACCTGTATCAACTCCACTATCATCTTTTGTATTTTCACTTTCCTTTGAAAAGATACACACAACCTTCCACTGTATTTATTAATAATCCTTAATAAGTTATAATCTTTGTTGCACTTATATGATTCTTTTCATAAGTTATTAAGAATCCATGCCCTGCCATTTTGTGATCTCTTGCACTCACTAAGTTATTGTCCAACATATTGTAAGCACTCACTAAGGAAAAAATACATTTGGATATTGCCTCAGATATGCTATTATTGGCATCAAAACCTTAGTGAAAATCCTTGGAGCTGAAGCTAGACCAAATGGCAGGGCCCTGAATTGGAAGTGATGTCCTCCGTATTCCCTACAATCTGGATGCATTAAAAATGAAAATCTGCTTTCCGCAAATCCACAGAAATTAAATAATTGTCCATTTCCAAATTGTCCAAAATGGTGACCAAAGTCTCAACCTTGAACCACCTGTATTGGACAAATCCATTGAGAAATTCCAGATCCAGAACTGGTCTGTATCCTCCATCGCATCTGCGAACAGTAAAGAATAGGGAATATACTCCTTGGTATCTCTTGTTCCTTGGAATTTCCTCTATGGCTGCTATGTCTAATAAATTAGCTATTTTACCCAGGACCACTTATCTCTCCCCGCACACACAAATCCTTTGATACTGGTGATGGGAAAAACCTTTTCCCTGGTCTCCTCTGAAAGTGTATTCAGTTTCTAACATATTTATTTAGCAAACGTTTGTTAGAAAATGCTGCAACAGGTTGTAATCAAGTGATGGAGTCAATCATCAGATAAACCCCCATAGTACAACACTCATGTGGCAAAGTATTAAGAAATTAATTACCAAAAATTAGAGACAATCAAAGCATCCATCAATTCCAATGGTAAAGTTAAGCACATGTTTAAAACCCTTTTTACAGAAATCAGGAGCTACAAAGGTACTTCAATTTGGCTGAATTGTTTCTAGAGGAACACAGATAACTCAGACGAAATACATGAGAGCCCTTGAATATTACCTTATCACTGGGCTATATGTACTATATATACTCATGTCTAAGTCTACAATTTTTAGTAAAAATATTGTTCCCCCAAAACAGGTCAACATATTCATGGGTCAATGTAAGTGCTGTACCTTAACTCTTATAAAAAAAGGAACCATGCCCTTCTCTGAATAAAGTTGTGAAAGTCAAGAGCTTTGTTGTCTCAGGAACACCCCAAACAAGTACTGACCCCCTCTACTCTTTCTGCTGCAGCACTGCTTCTGGCTTTTTTGAAATTGCTGGGCAGAAAAACAGTGGCGTCTGCAGGTCTTTGGCACTTCCTCTCAACGGAGTGCCAAGAGAGTATAGAGATTCCCCCTATATACACACATACACATGTGCGGACACACAAAAAGAGAGAAATTGTGCCCACAATAAACTTGGAACATACTTAAGTATATTTTTATTGTTAAAAATTATCTTCCTCTATCAAAAAAGCCTTCTATAGAATAGATGAACAAACTCATGAAAAACAGATTGTGTACAGAGATTAATTAAAGTAGAACAATGCTGAAGTTAGATTTAAAACTCAAGAGGAATTTGTCAAAGATGGACTTGACTTCCACTGGCATCGTTATAAAGATTTGCTGGAAAGATATAAACCTGATAAAAATCTTTTTTGGTTTTGAAAGGAAAAAAAGTGAATCTGAATCGAACTTATGTACTGATGATAAACGTTTGATTGGGAAAATTTATAAATTGTTAAAAATAGAACTTGAGGATAAATACAGTAAGTATTGTACAGTTACACTGGCTCAAAACATTTGATATAATATTGAGCTGGAAATGTGGACTGGTGGTTTAAGTACATTTTGAGTTATGATCTTAGAGAAAACTTTTACAAGATGGTGTATAGATAGTATTTGACTCCAGCTAGACTGTCTAAGATCTACACGGGATTAAAAATACAAGTTCGAAATATGATGTACATGATGGTACTTTTTACCACATTGGGTGGTCAAGTGATAAAGCCAAGAGAGACTGGAAAGAGATTCAGAAATGGATGCAAAATATGTTAAGATGTAAAATGCAGTTGAAGCCAGAGCTTTTTTTGTTAGTTATTGCAAAAGACAAATTCAAGAGAATTAATTTCCAGGCAGCACACTATAATTACTGCAAAAAGACTGCTATAAACCCAGAAGTGGAAAAGTGAAAATAAGCCATTGGAAGAAGAATGGACTATCAACATCTTTGAAACAGCTGAGACAGATAAGCTGGCAACACCGATTAAAAAGAAAATCTTTAGATTTTTTTAAAAAAATATTGGGAATTATTTTTGCCTTACATTAAAATAAAAAATTGGAAGAATATATTTGTGAGATTTGATGCTAAGAACTATCTTTTATACTTTAGATCAGAAGCAGTAATGAACAGTGTTAGTATTATAGAGACATTCTTTATAATTACCATTCAGCTTTATATTCTTGGATTTGGAGGGTGGGAAGTCAATTAAGTGTTGTTTTATGTTTGCGTGTTTTTGTGTGTGGGGGTGTTATTTAGTTTATTTGGTGGGTGGTTTAGGTGATGGCAGAAGACATTTTTATCACTGCGTATTTGTATGTGTAGTTTAGTATAATGTATTGCACTTTTATAGTGTACAGTAATGTGTTTAACTGGTTTATAAGTTAATGAAATACTGTATATATTTTTTAAAAATGTTATCTTTTCTTGCTGAAATGCAGCCAGCTTGTAATCAACTAATCCATGCAATGTTAATGGACATAATATAAAGTTATGTCCTTTCAGACTAATTTTGATTTATTACCTCATCAGTTTCACATTAACAACTTCGCAGATTTAGTTTTCAGCTCATGATATTCAATATTTGCTATATGAGCTATAAGTCCAAACTGAATGCACATTCCAATCTGCAGTTCACTAGCATGGTGCCAGGAGGCACAAGAGAGACTCGGGACAGACTTGAGAGACTTTGAGGCGTTACAAACCGCCACTTTGCGGCGGTCTCCCAGCGCTGCTGTTTGCTCCACAAGGGAGCCGCCGCAGCCAAACCGCGCGGCTCCCTTACAGAGCAAAAAAGAAGCTTCAAAATGGAGCTTCTTCTGGCAGCGCGCTCATGACGCCATGAGGCGCCAATGGCACACTCGCGACGTCATGAGCGCCGCGCGACGTGTGAATGCACAGCGTCCGTTATGTCAAGATGGCGGCGGCCGTGTGGAACGGCTGCCGCCATTTGTTACGGACAGAGTCCGTAACAAGAATAGGGGCGTCTGGAAGAGACGCCCCTTTTTTAAACTGGGACGTCCTGAGGACGTCCCAAGTGGTGGTTTGTAACCTGCTTTCGGGATTTATGAAGAAGTAGTGAAAGTGCTGCCTGCCTCACTATCCCTAGGGAAGCTTGGTCATAAGCTGGACAAAGAGGTCCAGACTTCCAAGAACATCCAAAGACGCAGAACACTATCTGTGTCTATAAGTAAGAATGTTTGGTTAGGCATGGTAGGGCTTATGTTCTTTCTTTCTAACCTCAGCTGAATATGACTTAAGCTGTTTTGTAACTTTGTCATTACTTGAAGAAAGGTGCCTGCACATTTGAAATACCCTCTTACTACTGTAATATAAGATTGACTGCTTAAAATAAAAGCTTTCCTTAAAAGATCTCTTTTTCACTCTCTCTTCAGTTACTTTGCTCAGTGTGTGTGCACACAAGTGTGTACAGGATTCCCATCTCACATGGGGGAAAGTCTCTGCAGAATCAGAGGTCAGGAAAAGTGCAAGTTAAACCCCTCAGTAACTTCCCACTAAGTTAATGAGTGACATGGGGAAATTAGTGAGTGGTGATGTACAGATAGAATTCAGTGGTTCCCTTTCCTATTTAAGAACATGAGAACCTGTTACAATCTGTAATAGATCAGTCAAGTACAGCATGTTCATTCTCCCTCAGTGGTTCAAAGCAACAAAACAGCTGCTATCTTATGGCACTTTTGTTTTCACATTTCTAGAAATGGGGACTGGGGGAATAAGGAAATCCTTAACTGCCTCCCTTCACCAGCAATGCCAGAGGTTGATGGGAGGCTCAAAAACAATGACTAAGCATCATGATTTTATCAATGCATATTTTCTATTTAGAGAGGTTCACACAACTGTGATGAAAGCACATTATGAACCTGTGAATGTATAAATGCACTGTTACTTAATTTTGGTTGCACTATAATTTTAAGTTCTAAATTAGAGAATAAACAGTAGCACTAACAAGAAGCAATATTACACTTCTGCTAACATGACCTATCCTTACAATAAAGAGGCACCTCTGGGGAGATGGCACTACTGCTGTTACTGCTGCCCTCTGTGCAACCACACAGAGGGATACCAAATCTCTCAATGACTGGTGAAATTGAGATTTGGCCACATGAACCAGAGCACAACAAGATTTTGTACGAGATCTGGACAGCCATATAAAGGCCAGCTCCATGTGAATCCTGCCATTTGGAGCCTGGTCATTGATCAACCTATCCCACCCATCCTTTATGTTACTGAGTGTACTCCACATCCTCAGACTGCAGCTGGTCACCTTAGGGGCTGGGCGGGAATTTTCCCATGTTATTAGAGCATGGGTTTTTCACCCTCCCTGTGGGTTGGATTTTAGGGTTGTTATATGTAGGCTATTTTACTTAGTTTATGTGTTGTATAATCCTGCTGTTACGCACAGTCTACTAACTAGAGCCTGATTGTTCCCTACCGGCTGGTAAGAGTTACTCTCACATGGGGCTTCAGTATATGCTTCATCACAATTCACGTCAATAAAATTCTAGGGGCGGGGATAGACAAGAAACATTATTACAGCAATTGATTTATGAAGGTAAACATGAATGATTTATAACTGTTATGATTAATTTATGACCCTATCATAATTGTTTTATGACCTCAGTTATGATTGATTTATAGCTGGTTTGTGCTTCATTTATGACTGGTTTATGTTTAACTGCTTAAAAGACTGATGTATTACCATTGATGCAGACATGTTCCTACTGTATGTTCTTTTATGTTAAGGGCTTGATTATTGGATGTATCATCCCTATATATGCACTAAAATTGTGGCTGTTTTAAACTCACAAAACAGTGTCTGGCCTCCCTTAGTCCCACTGCAACTAAGCCCTATACATTTCTTTCTCTTGCATGTAAGGGAAAATGGGACAGAATCATGCAGGCCCCAACCCTGTTGTTATATGTCTGAAAATATTCTATTTTTTTCATTCAGAACTTACACAGCTCTCATAATTAGTAACATGGCTTACCAATTTCCCAATCAGTGGAACTCTGTAATTGTGTTCAGTCTTCTGAAACTCTGTGTGTGTGTGTGTGGTTACAAAGCTCTATAAAGACCTTTTCTGACAATTAGTAAAAGTCTAGAATGCTTCAAGACACACTGTCACATTCATGGTCAACCATTTATGCACATTCATGTAACCATCCCTGGTTTTATCCTTGTACATGAGTGGGTATTATGCTGCAGCTGTCTAGAGCCTTGTACTTAAAAAACTGTTAAAGCAAATTTGAGATTTACCTGGTAGATGTCAGACAAACTGCTGCTCCCAGAGTCACTGGCAATGCTGCAGCCAGATTGGCTTGAAGGAACATGCGTCACCTGTGGATGTTGGCCATCTGTGAGGTGCATCTTGGTAAGATCTGCTGGAAGCTAGAAGCAAAAATATATGCAATATTAGACAAACATGATTTAGCAGCAACTGAAAGAATATTTGAACTTAGCAATATTTGAGAAAAGAACAAAAAACTGGAAAGCATGTATTCACAGTAGAAGAATGAGACAGTTCAAACCCAAGAGTAGTGGACTGTTTCTCCTGCCATCCCAAAATGATCCTTGACGGTAACTACAACTTCTGATTCTTCTAATATTCGAAAAAACAAAAAGCAAACTCGTATTTTATGGACTTTTATTCTTATTATATTTTAAGGATGTTTTAAAATGTTTTAAAATTACTTTTTACGTGTTAAATTTTTAACATTTTTATTAGACATTGTTTTAGTTGTAATTTGTTATAGCCTTCCCTGTAAGCCACCTTGGACCTCATATTCAGACAAAAGCAGAATGTACAGTGGGCCCTTGGGTTTGATTCCAGGGCCCGTGAAAACGGAAAATCTGTGTGCTCAATGCCATAGTGAAATTGTGTCCCTTATATAAAACAGCAAAAACAAGGTTTGCTTTTGGAATTTATGGAATTTTAAAAATATTTTCAAATCATGGGTACTTGAATCCGTGGATAAAAAAATCTGTGAATACCAAGGACAAACTGTAATTTAAAGAAGAGAAGCTAGAAGTAATACTGTGCTAATGGACATTTTCTACATCACCTGAAAACCAAGTCCAAAGGGTTTCCAAATCTTCCTAAGAGTGCACAAGAAAGAGGGGATGCAAAGGAAAAAGAGAGAGAGAGAGAATAGCACCATTTCATTTCCAATGATGGTTCCATTATGAGAACACACCCACTGGACTCCACCTCCTATCATGCACTACTTCCAAACCTCAATTAGTTTTTAAAAGAAAGTAGTTCCCTATCCCTGCCCCCCCCAGCAATAAAAAGTAAGAAAAAGATTAAACCTTAAAAGTGCGTCTGTGGGTGGGTGGGGGGAGATGACAACTTTTTTGGCCCAGGGCCACAGCTGCTGTCTGGTAGAAAGCAAGAGGAGCATGCATAGACAAAGCACAACAATTTCCATCAAGATAAACATCTGACATACACACTCACCTCCATGTGCTCTTTTCACCCAGTAAGGAAAGGTTGCACACCTGTAACTGTAATTCTTCAAGTGGTCATCTGTGCATTCACACAGATGAGTAGTCCTATGCCTGCACAGAACACCATTCAGAACCTTCTAGAATATAATAAAACCATTTTGGCAGGAACCCTGCCCACTTGCAGCAATCCTATGTAATGGGGCTTGCTGCCAAAATCATGAGTTACATGGATGCTAATGCAGCCATCTATAGGGACCAGCAAGGCACTACAAGAGGGGGATGGGCAGGGTTGTTTGAGTGCACAGATGACCATGCAAAGAACTTCAGTTACCAGTATGCAATCTGTCCTCCTTTGTGGTGTCTGTATTATTATTATTAACCTTTATTTATAAACAGCGCTGTACATACAATCTTTTTAATTGGATGGTTCCCTGCCCTCAGGCTTACAATCTTAAAAGACACGACACAAAAAGAGAAGGGAGTGGTGGTGGGGAAGGGGATGAGGGCCAGCAGTTCCTCTCTACCTCCAAGGCCTGGACCAAGGCAGATGGACTGGAGGGAGGGCTTGGCTTCTTAATGGATGGGTAAACTTCTTCCAGGGAGGCCTGTTGGAGCTAGCCTGCCTCTCTAGTAGGATAATACATATAAAATACATAGCAATACAGGAAATGATTCAATAAAACAGGCAACAAAGAACGTCAAATAGCAAGCGACAATTATGCAATGCCTGGGAACGCTTCTCTGAACAGGATAGTCTTCAACTCCGTTTTGAAGCTGGTTAAAGAAGTGATGGTTCTTGCTCGCGGGGGAAGAAGGTTCCAGGAGTGAGGGGCAGCAAGTGAAGAGGGGCAAATCCGAGATGGGGCAAAGGAAATCCTGGGCTGGGACAGCAGACCATGACTACCAGAATGGAGGGCCCTAGTGGGAAGGTGAGGAGAAATAAGGTCTGATAAGTAAGGAGGGGCCAGCCCATGGAGGGCTTTAAACGTCGACAGCAGGATCTTATACTGAATGCAGAAAGGGAGTAGGAGCCAGTGAAGGGATGCCAAGACAGGAGAGATGTGGTCAGAGCGGTGGGTGGAAGTGATAATGCGTGCAGCTGAATGCTGGACAGAGATTAAAGGACAGAGGTGAGAAAGAGGAAGCCCAGCCAGGAGGACGTTACAGTAATCAAGTTGTGAGACCACTAGGGCATGGACCAGGATCTTGGCAGTAGAGGCGGAGAGATATGGTCGGATTTTGGCAATATTGTATAAAAAGAATCTACAAGCCTTGGCTGTGGTCTGGATCTGAGGGATACACGACAGAGAAGAATCGAAAATAAAACCAAGACTGCGGGCTTGCTGGACTGGTTGAATAGAAATGTTGTCCTGTGGTGGAAATTCCTTGTTGAAATAAAAAGCCATAGAAACATGGAGTTACTTTGGTTAAAGAAAAATAGGTTTTTAAAACAGAGGCTTGGAGTTTAGAAAAAAACTAGAGCAAAGGAATAATGAGTGCATCTTAACCTAAATGGAAGCTGGCACCAGTAAAAAAGACATAACATAAACTACTAAGATAAGGATACATTGTTGATGTTCAGAAGCAAGGTTAGAAGGAAAGCTACTAAATTCCTAAAGGAGGGGGTAAGGAGTGATGATGCAGTTTTAATGTATGCATGTATTTCTGTTCTGATTGTAAGAATTCTGTATGTTTAAATTGTAATTAGCCAATCAGGTGTATTGAAGAAGCTTCTTTGTCTTCAATAATATAAAAAGAGCCATTTTGTCTTGTTTGGGATCTCAGCTTTTTGGAACTTGAATTCCACTGAGTTCAATGTTTTCCTTTGTCGACAATTGGAAATAAACTTATGGATTTTCAATCTACTAGGTCCTCTTGTCAATCATTGCTATGCCAGGCCTAGATCTTTAAGTTTCCTGAAATTTCTGTTACAGTCCACAGAGACAGAAAAGGAGTGTTGAAGGGTGGACTTAGGAGGAAAGACAAGAAGCTCCGTCTTGGACATGTTGAGCTTCAAACGCCAATGGCGCATCCACTGAGAGACAAGACGAAACTTGCTGTTCAAGTCTTGGAGAAAGGCCAGGGGTGGAAAAATACAACTGGGTGCCATCGGCGTACAGATGGTAGGAAAAACCAAAAGAGCTAATGAGTTTACCTAAGGACAGTGTGTAGGGGAAAACAGAAGGGGAACCCAGAACTGTATCTCACACAAACTGGAAACTAGCAAGCTACATACAAGAAGAAGACAGGAATGTTGTTGCAAATAAGTAAAAATTTACTGAACATTAAGCCAAAAGCAGAACATCAAATGTGAACATCATGCCACCCACCCATACCGAGCAAATGGTATCATAGAATCATAGAATCATTGTTTCAATGAACAAAATTCTCCTGAAACATATAAACACAGGACAGAATTCAAATGCAAAATAACATGCAAGGCAAACAGACATGCAGTATATGCTAGACAAACTGGAACACAGTACAGCTCCCCAAAGGCAGTATCATTCTTAGACCCTGAGCCTTCTCAGTAACAAGTAATGAAGGGTATGCTACATGACAAATTTGCTTGAGTGGCACACCCTTCAGAAATGCAGAATGCATGGAATGGGCTCAAATTCGAGCTGGAAGGTCCTTTCAAGCTAATTTGTAGGTCAGCTGAATAACCAACACCTTGCGAAGTGCTGGCACAAGACAAGTATGGACAGGTTGCATACCTAAAACGGTATTTCTTTGACTGGTCATCTGCGAATACATTCATTTGGGTTGTACTGCGCCTGTGAAGTGCTAGGAAAACTTCTAGAATCACTGGGCAAAGTTAACTTTGCAACTTTTTGGCGGCAGCACCACCCATCCCTTATAAGTCCCTGCGTTCCCGCTCTTTCCCCAGTTCTGAAATTTACGCTGCGTGAATGACATGAGAATGAGCCAATGTAGAGCAGGACACTGAGGGGAGGACGGGCGGGATTTGTATGTATTCACAGATGACCACTCGAAGAAATACCGTTACAGGTATGCAACCTGTCCTCCTCCTTCATAGTCTCTGCGAATCATACAAATGGGTTGAAACTGACAAGCTTAGGTCAGTGATGGAGGGAGTGTCATGACACCAAAGTAAGGTTCAAATAAAACAGCGTTTATTAATCACAATAAAGATACTTTGAACCAAAAAACTGTGTCAGCTGTTTTTAGTACTTAAATAAATAGTACTTTAACCTGTTCAGGTCATAAGGCACATTAGGTCATGCAAGACCAGTATGTAAACCGTAGGAATGCTGTAAACCAGGGGTAGGCAACCTTTTTGAGCTGGGGGGGGGGGGGGGGGGGTGCTGTCCCTCCGACAACTGGGGGGGCCGAACTCAAAATGGTGCCCGGAGCGGCGCGGATAGGGTTGCCATAAGTCAGGACCTCCAAACCAGGACAAATGTAGGGCAAATGTAGGACAAAATTTTCAAGACACAATTTTTTTAAATGGAGGACACACGAAAAAAAATGTGATTTTTAAAAAATGGTAATATAAATGCATGTTTCTAGGCATGATCAAAATGGAGGACATTTGGCATTATTCCTAAACGATAGAAATGTAGCTCCCTTTCTGGCCAAACACCAGAAGAAGAGGAGGAAGAAGAAGAGGAGGAGGTAGAGGAGAAGAAGAAGAGGAGGAAGAAGAAGAGGAGGAGGAAGAGGGGAAAAGGAGGAGGAGGAAGAAGAGGAAGTAGAGAAGAAGAAGAAGGGGAGGAAGAGGGAAGAAGAGGAGGAGAAGAAGAGGTGAAGAGGAAGAGGAATAAGATGAAGAAGGGGAGGAAGAGGAGGAGGAGAGGAGGAAGAAGAAGAGGAGGAGGAAGAAGATGAAGAAGAAGAGGAAAAAGGGGAGGCAGAAGAGGAGGAGGAGGAGATAGAAGAGGAAAGGCTCTTTCCCCTGCCTGGCCTCCATTGCCGGGGGCCAGGGGACCCAGGACAAAGGGCAAACCGGGGCGGGACCGTGCGGACCCGCCCCAAACCGGGAAAGTCCCGCCCCCAGGCACGGAAGGCTGCGGCAGGGGTGGCAATCGGCGGCAGGACTGGGCTGGGGCCGGTCCCAAGGTCTCGCCGGGCCGGATCCGGCTCGCAGGCCGTATGTTGCCGACCCCTGCTGTAAACCAAGCCAATTCATACCTTTCAAACGTGTAAACAAATGAAATGCAGTGCAATCAATGTAAACCTGAAACCAACTCTGCCCTCCCAAAGGCTGCATCCCGTTTGGCCCTGATGTCCAGCCTATAGTGTTTAATGAAAGTCAAGGGCTGGGCCAAACAGCAGCCTTGCAGACATACTCCAACGGGACTCCAGTCAAGAAGGTGGAGGATGTTGCTACTGCCCTAGTTGCAGAGACCGAACCCCGGCTGGGAGAGGTCTGCCTAAAAGTTCATAGCAGAGGTGGATGGTACTAGCCACCCGTTTGGAAAGCCTCTGCGCAGTAACAGGTAATCTCTTTTTTGGTTCCAAGTACCATTGTAAAAGTCTCTCGGAACGGTTTGAACCCGCAGTTCTGTTCAAATAGAAGGCCAAAGCACTCCGAACATCCAAGGTGTGCAAACTGCATTCGGCATCAGTGGTCGGGTTTGAGGCCAGGGTCGGTATAATAATGTTCTGACACGACCTTAGGCAGAAAGGTAATGTCCATACGGAGAACAACCTTATCCCTATGGAAACTAAGGAAAGGCTGATCCCACCGCAAGGCACAGAGTTCGCCCGCACGGTAGGCAGCGGTGATGGCCACAAGGAAGGTTGTCTTCCAAGTTAAGAATCTGAAGTCAGTTGTGGCCATGGGTTCAAAGGACTTGGATTGCAAGGCAGACAGGACAGTTTCTGCAGAGAGAGAGAGAGAGAGTTGGAGGCAAATTCCAGGGCCAGCCCAGTAGAACAACGGGGGCAGCAGGGGCGGGAGGAAGAGGAGGAAGGCAGAGAAAAAACGGAGGAGAAAGGAAGGGAAACCCCTGCCTTTCCCTTCCTTCCTTTGTCCTCTTTCTCCTCTGTTTTTTTCTGCTTTCCTCTTCCTCCAGCCTCCTCTACCCTTTTCTCCCCACAGTTTGCTTCCAACTCTCTCCTTCTCTCTCTTTCCTCTCTCTCTGTCTCTCACACCCAAAATCTCTGGCCCCGCTTTTCTCCCCCCCCCCCCCGCCGCTTCCCCTCCTTTGAGTAAGAGTAGGAGAGAGGAGGCAGCCACGTGGTGGTGGTGATGGTGGTGGTTATGTGCGCCTCCATTTCCAACTTATGGAGACCTTGAGGCAAAACTATCATGGGGCTTTCAGGCCCAAAACACACTTTGCAGAAATAATCCAATTTGAGGCCGCTTTAACTGCCTTAGCTCAGTGCTAAGGAATCCTGGGAATTGTAGTTTATTGTGGCACCAGAGCTCTCTGACAGAGGCTAAATGTCTCACGAAACTACAGTTCCCAGAATTCCCTAGCATTGAGCCAGGGCAGTTAAAGCAGGCTCAAACTGGATTATTTCTGCTTTATGTTTTGGGCCTCAGAGGGGCTTTTTTTTGCCTTTGCCATTGTCTTCTCCTGAGGCCGAGACAGTGTGATTTTCCCAACAGGGAACCCAGTGGGTTTCTATGGCCAAACTTTCGGGGGCAGAGAGGGCTGTTGTTGTTGTGTGCCTTCAAGTCGTTTCAGACAATGGCAACTCTAAGGTGAACCTATCATAGAGGTTCCTTGGCAAAGTTTTTCAGAGAAGGTTTATCATGATTCCTCCTGAGGCTGAGAGAGTGTGGCTTGCCCAAGAGCACCAAGTGGGTTTCCATGGATGAGCAGGGCTTCAAACTCTGGTCTCCAGGCACACAACTCAAACCACTGAACCATGCTGCCTCTCTGTATCTTCTGTGCTTTTAAAATGCTTGTTGTTGTATGCCTGCAAGTCATTTCCAATTAATATCTATATGTATATATCTGTGGGTGGGTGTGCATGTGTGTGTGAGCATGTGTGTGTTATATATAAATAGATGTGTTGGTGTATATATGTGTATGTGTGGGAGATATGTATGTATGTGTGTGTGTGTGTGTGTGTGTGTGTATATATATATATATATGGGTGTGGATGTATGCATGTGTGTTTCTGTGTCTATATAATAATAATAATAATAATAATAATAATAATAATAATAATAAATGTTTATTTATAAACCGCTTTTCCAACGATCAAAGCGGTGTACATGTCGTTAATCAAACAGTAAAAACAGTAAAAAGAATCTACATCATAAAATACATATTAAAATAGAATTAAATTCAAACGACAGTAAAAGCATCGGATAAAAAACTGTTAAAAACATCGCAATCTATTAAAACCAAACTGCAGAAACAATAGGGGAGGTAGAATCTTAGATGGAATTGGGAGGGTAGGCTTGTTGAAAGAGATAAGTCTTTAAAGCCTTCTTAAAGCCTTCCACCGTTCCACTGAGGCGGATATCTTCAGGGAGGGCATTCCACAAGGAGGGCGCTACAGCT
>NC_056523.1:101465603-101472128 GCF_019175285.1 Sceloporus undulatus
CCGCTTCCCCTCCTTTGAGTAAGAGTAGAGAGGAGGCACCACGTGGTGGTGGTGGTGGTGTGGTTATGTGCGCCTCCATTTCCAACTTATGGAGACCTTGAGGCAAAACTATCATGGGGCTTTCAGGCCAAAACACACTTTGCAGAATATCCAATTTGAGGCCGCTTTAACTGCCTTAGCTCAGTGCTAAGAATCCTGGGAATTGTAGTTTATTGTGGCACCAAAGCTCTCTGACAGAGGCTAATGTCTCACGAACTACAATTCCCAGAATTCCCTGCATTGAGCCAAGGCAGTTAAGCAGGCTCAAATGGATTATTCTGCTTTATGTTTGGGCCCAGAGGGGCTTTTTTTGCCTTTGCCATTGTCTTCTCCTGAGGCCGAGACAGTGTGATTTTCCCAACAGGGAACCCAGTGGGTTTCTATGGCCAAACTTTCGGGGGCAGAGAGGGCTGTTGTTGTTGTGTGCCTTCAAGTCGTTTCGACAATGGCAACTCTAAGGTGAACCTATCATAGAGGTTCCTTGGCAAAGTTTTTCAGAGAAGGTTTATCATGATTCCTCCTGAGGCTGAAGAGTGTGGCTTGCCCAAGAGCACAAGTGGGTTTCCCATGGATGAGCAGGGCTTCAAACTCTGGTCTCCAGGCACACAACTCAAACCACTGAACCATGCTGCCTCTCTGTATCTTCTGTGCTTTTAAATGCTTGTTGTTTATGCCTGCAAGTCATTTCCAATTAATATCTATATGTATTATCTGGGGTGGGTGTGCATGTTGGTGTGTGCATGTGTGTGTTATATAATAGATGTGTTGGTGTATATATGTGTATGTGTGGGAGTATGTATGTATATGTGTGTGTGTGTGTGTGTGTGTGTGTGTATATCATATATATATATGGGTGTGGATGATGCATGTGTGGTCGTGTCTATATTCATATATAATAATAATACTAATATACATATAATATCAAAAATAATAATACAATAAAATGTTATTTATAAACCCGCTTTTCCCACGATCAAAGCGGTGTACATGTCGTTACTCAAACAGTAAAAACAGTAAAAAAATCTACATCATAACATACATATTAAACATAGAATTAAATCGACAGTAAAAGCATCGGATAAAAAACTGTTAAAAACATCGCAATCTATTAAAACCAAACTGCAGAAACAATAGGGGAGGTAGAATCTTAGATGGAATTGGGAGGGTAGGCTTGTTGAAAGAGATAAGTCTTTAAAGCCTTCTTAAAGCCTTCCACCGTTCCACTGAGGCGGATATCTTCAGGGAGGGCATTCCACAAGGAGGGCGCTACAGCTGAAAATGCCCGTTGTTGTGTTGTTACCAATCTCACCTTAGGGTGGTCGAGTAAACATTTTCCTGTAGTTCTGAGCGTGCGGGGAGGATTATGTAGGGAGAGGCGTTGCCTCAAGTAACCCGGGCCCAAGCCATTTAGGAGGCTTCATGTGAGCCTTCTTAGAAGAGCCATGAAGGGAGTCCTCAGGAGATTTCATGCGCGCCTTCTTGGAAGAGCCATGGAGGGAGCCCTCTTCCGATTCCGAAGGCCTCTTCATAGAGGACTTGGAGGATTTGGAGCCCGAATCCTTACAGGAGCTCGAATCCTTAGCTTGGGTGAAAACCGAACTTTTGGCGCCTGAGTCCTTGTGCTTGGCCTTGTCCTTTTCGAAGGACTTGGATTTGGGCTTGTCGGATGGTTTTTTGGACCCTACGTCCCTAGGCGGGGCGGTGGCACTAGGCTCGATTGAGGAGCTCTGGGCCACGGCTGCCGATGGTGCAGGTGTCTATTCCGACGGTGCCGAAGCAGAGGTGGGATGGGAGGCAGATGAGGGCAAGAGCGCCTGTTGGTACAGGGCAGCCTTCAGGTGGGAGTCCCGATTCTTCCTCGTCTGAGGAGTGAGGGAATTGCAGAGAGCACAGGACTTCGGCACGTGGGCCTCGCTGAGGCATAGGAAGCAGGAAGAGTGAAGGTTCTGGCCAGAAATCTTGCCCCCACAGATGTTGCACTTTTTGAATGGTGCTGGAGACATCTTAGCCGAATCGCAATCCAAACTGTAGTTGAGGAAGAAGCTGAGAGAAGCCAAAAGACACGGGGGGGGGGGGGGGCGAGGAAGGTCAAACAGTCCAAGATCAAGGGGCCAGAGATGTTTCAGAATGGTCAACAGCCCGAGGTATATATACAGTGAAAGAAGCACAGAAGCGAAGTTCCCAATCAGGCAGAAAGAAGAAACTGGGGAAAGGATGGGAACGCAGGGGACTTATAAAGGATGGGCGGTGCTATCGCCAAAATGTTGCAAAGTTTACTTTGTCCAGTGATTCTAGAAGTTTTTTGAGCAGCACTGAGCAGGCGTAGTACAAACCATTTGTATGATTCGCAGAGACCACGAAGAAGAAACCATTCTTTGCCAAAGACTAGCATATGAAAAGTCTTTGAGTCCCAAAAGGCCACAGTCCTGTTGACAGAGAAAGCCAGAACCCTCAGTACATCGAGACAGTGCCAGCATCTCTGAGAGTCTGAGGCTGGATTTGGTAGAAAGGCAGGCAGAACAATGTCCTGGTTCAAAAGGAAGGCCAAAAGCACCTTAAGCAGAAATATTATGTTGGCTCTAAAGACACCGGGGCGCGGTGTTATCAGTACGCTGATGACACCCAAATAGTCTTCTCTGTGTCTCCGACTGATGCAGTAACTAGGGATGGCATCTCTCCTCTTAATGCTTGCTTGGAGTCAGTAATGGGCTGGATGAGGGAATCTGAATCCAGAGAAAACGGAAGTACTTGTGATAGGTTCTCCTGGCCCGGGTAAGGAAATTGTTCCACCTGTCCTAAACGGGGTCACGCTCCCTGTGAAGGACTCTGTTCGCAGTTTGGGGGTGCTCCTGGATTCGTCACTCCACCTTACTACTCAGGTGGATGCGGCGGTCAGGAGCACTTGTTATCAGCTTCGGCTGATACGCCAGCTGCGACCCTTCCTTGGCCAGGGGGACCTTGAAACTGTGGTACACGCTCTGTTAACCTCTCGATTAGATTTCTGCAACGCACTTTACATGGGGCAACCAGACCCAGAAGCTTCAATTAGTGCAGAATATGGCTGCTAGGCTGGTTACTGGATGTTCCAGAGCCAGCCATATAACACCAGTCTTAAAAGATCTTCATTGGCTGCCTATTCGCTTCCGGGCCGAATACAAGGTGTTGGTTATCACCTATAAAGCCCTAAATGGCTTGGGCCCAGGGTACTTGGAGGACCGCCTCTCCCCATATAATCTGCCACGCACTCTCAGATCGGGTGAGAGACATCTTTTAAGAGTTCCAGACGCTAGGTATGTTTCATCTCGGAGGGCCTTTTCTGTTGCAGCCCCACAGCTCTGGAACTCCCTCCCCAACGAGCTCCGTACTTCCACCTCCCTTGATGTCTTCAAGAAGAACCTGAAGACTTATTTGTTCCGCCAGGCTTTCCCTCCGTGAGCCTTGTTGTTATGCTTCCCCTCTGCAAATGTTGTTGTATTCCATTCTACACAGCCACTTGTATTGTTGTTGTTGCTGTTCATAAATGTTTTTATTGCTAGTTTTGTGATATTGTTGGGGTAGGGGGTTGTGATGTGATGTTTTTATCTGTTTTATCTTTGCTGTACACCGCTGTGATCTTTGGAACAGCGGTATAGAAATAAAATTTTATTATTATTATTATTATTATTATTATTATTATTATCCAGTAAGGATGAAAGAAGAGGTATGGGCAATCCATCCAGAGATCAGACCCCACCTGTTATCACAAGCACACAATCAGAAAGCCAGTCTTTAGAAAGCACCGGGGAGCTTAGCCACGCATGCCTAAGGAGTGCCACTGCCCCAGCCACCACAATCCACAATGTGTCTAGAAGTCATTATTTGCTACCCAGTCAGCTGGTGAGCCTCAGAATGCATCATGGATCCTACTCTCCTGTCTTCATAATTCAACTTGTCAATGGTGGAGGAAAGTTTTCCCCACAACTTCTGATGCCCATGCAGGCCAGGAATAAGAAATCTTGCAAAGCAAGGTAGAGAAAGGCTAGAATTATCTGCCTGTCAGATTGAGCTTCATCCCTTCTTTGTCAGCAGGAGTGGAGATGGAGATGTTGAGAGGCCCAAGATTGAGCAGCATTGACATTTATGGAGTTGACCTTTGGATGTTGCCCCAGCCAGAGAATATTCAAGTACTACACTCTATAAAGGTTCTCTATTTTCATTGAGGTAGCAGAAAGAGAGGACAGTGTTGCCCAAGATTTGAGGATCACCTGGTCCAGATAAGGCAACACTGGCAAAGTGGCAAGAACAATGGGTTGAGATAGAACACAAGATTGTCTATCTGGGATTGCAGCTGAACCACAGACAAATCAAGTGATTTTACTATCCGCATTATCTCTTCCATGAATGCCTTGAATGTCAAGAAATGACATTGGTGTGGCCACTAGGAGGAGCTGTTGTGCAGATAATTTGGAGCTCTAGTGGCAGCTAATGTATCAGCATTCAAAAAGTGCATCATCGGAATGTTGATGCAACTGTCAACTGTCAGTTCTCAACTGTCACTGAGAGAGAGAGAGAGACAGTTGGTGCCTCAGAGAGTGGGCTGTGTCTGTTACTGAGAGGCAGTGAGATGGTTGTGTGTTAATGTGGCTGCCTCAGAGGTTGTGTTATTATTGTTGGTTGGTGTAAATAGTGTGTATTAGAGACGGATGTCCAATACACTGTGTATATCTATGTTGTAAATACTGCAAAGGAAGATTAAAGCCCTTGTTTAGAGTGAAGACTTGTAAGAGTCATTATTAGTTGAAGACATCTTCACAGATTCCTTCTTCTTGGCGTCCTGTCGACATGGTTGAACTCTGCAGGTGGTCGTGGTGGACACTGCGCATCATTTCCATAGGTCCCAACAAAGGTTATGGGCGCAGCACACAGGCCACAACATTGACATCATCTGTCGCTGGGATAGATCCAGGGCACAAGGAGACCTTGATGCAGAAACTGTGACCATATCAAAGTCTGAGCCAGTATCTGAGGTGCCAGTGGCAGTGGTTGTTCATTGTAGAAGCTGTGTGGAGGCAGCAGACTCGATATCTGTGCTCAATTTTGATGTAGCAGCCTGCTTGGAGGGCTTGTGCTGTGACTCTGAAGAAGCCTGATCCTTCTGCTTTGGTGTCAGCCTGTCCTGGCCTGCATGGCTAGAGCTATGCAGTGCTGGAATAGTGGTAGCAGAGGGTGCAACATAATCATGGCATCTGTGTTAAGGTCATTTATGCCTCTTGTAGCAGTGGTGCCCAGCCGTGTCTTTGTAGAAGCAAGCAGAATCTCACCAATACTGAATATCATAAATGCAGGAATCACTGTAAATAGAGTATTGGGCTTCTGAGGACCATGACTGAGAGAGCAGTATTTGAGAGAAACCATGTATTTGCAGTGTGCATGAGGCCGACGAATGCACTGATGGTGTTGACAGTCTCTAGAATGGGACCTGCAAGTCAACCAGGAACCTGAGTTAGGGCTTGACCTTGTTCAACCAAGATTGGGATTGATGAGATCACTGAAACTATTGAGAAGTGAATCAGTGCTTTCTGAATTCAGACGCAAAATTTGGCAAAGGCCATGAAGTTGGAGATGCCCTAGGGCCATTGAACATGCCTTAAAGGAGTAGGCAAGACAGTTACACAAATAGTTAGTAAATCTCTCCTTCAGAGATATTACAGTCAGAATGGACCACAACTACTAAATCCTCTAGAGCGCAGGCTGGCGAGCTCTGCCAGGAGCGGGGGTACTGTCTGGGCAGAGGCACACCAACAGCATAAGAAGCCACTTCAGAAGCCAGTTCTGGTCGAGTGGTGTTAGACTGAAGTGGTGTGGATGGTTCACCTTGAGGAGGGGAGGGAGACTGTTGATGCTTCTTGTCCTTTGAAAGTTTAATTTTTTATTATATAACCATATAACACCTATTTTACAAGATCTACACTGGCTGCCCATTCACTTCCGGGCGCAATACAAGGTGTTGGTTATTACCTATAAAGCCCTAAATGGCTTGGGCCCAGGGTACTTGGAGGACTGCCTCTCCCCATATAATCCGCCCTGCACTCTCAGATCGGTCGGGAAGCATCTGTTGAGGGTTCCTAAGGCGAAATATATTTCGTCTTCTCAAAGGGCATTCTCCTTCTCGGCCCCGCAGACCTGGAACTCCCTTCCTGACGAGCTCCGCTCCGTCGCCTCTCTTGATCTTTTTAGGAAGAAACTAAAGACCTTTCTCTTCCGACAAGCTTTCCCCCATATGTCCTGATGTTGTGCGGTTCTCCCCCTGATATACAACTGTTTATCCAGCTAGTTTTTTTGTGTGTGTGTTTTAAGAGGTTTATGTTTTATAGTTATTAAAATTGCATTGGGATGTTTTTAACATGTTGTTGGTGATACTTGTTAGTTAAATGTTATATTGTATCACTTTTGTTGTACACCGCTGTGATCGAATTTGGAATTTGGAATAGCGGTATATAAATAAAA
>NC_056523.1:101475128-101476524 GCF_019175285.1 Sceloporus undulatus
GGACTGGATGGCCCTTGCGGTCTCTTCCAACTCTATGATTCTATGTCAATTCTGACCATCATAGGTCAGAAGGTTGGCCGTTTGAGGCCCAAATGACGCGTGATGAGCTGAGCTCTCGGCACTAGTCCCAGCTACTGGCAACCTAGCAGTTCAAAAGCATGCAAGTGCAGGTATCACTTCAGTGGGAAGGTAACAGCGTTCCGGCCACATAACCACCGGCGTTGTCTTCAGACAAGGCTGGTTTTTCAGCTTAGTAACAGAGATGAGCACTGCCCCCTACTAGACTAGACATTCATGTCAAGGAAAACCTTTACCTTACCTTATTGAATATAGAAGCATCCTAGGGAAATCATGCAAGGATATGTGAACAAATGGGTTTACCACTACAGATTACTGAAGGAGGGTACACATAAATATTTATTAGCTATTATTACATTAACTAGTACTGTGCCTTTAGGACCAAAGTACCCTAAAGGCACCAGATCTTGTCTCATGTTGGAAGCCATGCAGGGTCAGCCCTGGTTAGTATTTGGATGGTAGACTACCAATGAATACCAAGTGCTGTAGGTTACATTTCAGAGCAAAGAACTAGTAAAAATACCTCTAAGCATTCCTTACCTAAGAAAACTAAAAATAAAATTCACGGGGTCATAAGTTGACAGGCAACTTGAAGGCCAATATAGACATACACACTGCAACTTTAAGTAAATATATGCATGACACATCTTTCTATATTTTATCCTGCTTTCTAAGATTTCCAAAATTCATAACAAATATAACCAAGTAAAATACTAAAAAATAATATTCTGCAATTGAATTATAATGAACTATAATGTCTACAATTAAGAAATCATCATTCAATTAAATTAACAACATTTAGATTAATTGTTAATTGAATTGAATTTAGATTAATTTAGATTAATTGTTGTTAATTTAATTGAATGACCAGTTTTCAATTGTAGACATTATAGCTCATTATAATTCAATTACAGAATATTATTTTACATCATTCCAGGAGGGAGCAATTTACTGTCTAAAATATAATAGTGTTGGTGACTGGGAAATTATTCTGCACAGTGAATTCATCAGTCAGAGTGTCATCCAGAAAATGTCCTCTTTGTGGTGACCACACTCTTCATCACTGAATACAGTGATCAACAGGGCAGGGCTGATATGTTAAGCATACAGGGATGAAGTGATCAAAAGCTGAATTCTGAATTCTTGGTGTCGGGGTTGGAGGTGAAAGCCACTGAAGATGTTTAAGCACTAGAGAAATATGCTTAGCAGTACTTGTACCAGTTAACAGCTCAGCTCCTCTATTTTGGACATTTCTGAGCAGCATATTACAGCATTCTAACCTGATCAACAAGTTCTCTGTGAAGGGCTGATGGGCAGA
>NC_056523.1:101479524-101525360 GCF_019175285.1 Sceloporus undulatus
GTTGTATTTACCTAAAGTTGGTAGAAGATGCTAAGAACCATGGATGCTACTTGAACATCCATCAGTAAGACCATATCTCAAAAATAAAAATGCAGATTCAATTCTTCCATGGATTGCAGCTTTATCAAGAATGTCTCAATCCCATTAGCCTGCTTAACTGTAAATTTATAGACAATTCTCCATTTTCAAAGAGAACAGCTGCTGCAATATATATATTCATGACATAGAACAAATTGGGGACCTTCATATTTCTGATATGAAAGGATAAAAGTAACACAACAGACAGAATTCTATTCCCTTGTTAGAATAAATATTTTAATTATTAGTTGACCTGTGAACGCACTATCATGACTCTGTATGATAAACTGAAGAATATAGACAACAATAGCTTATTTTAGCATGCCTATTTCTTCCTCTACCAGTCATTTATGCATGCCGTACCTAGTGGTACTAAATAAACTTTATGTGTGCAAGAGAGTGGGTGAGATAATATGAATCATTATTTTCAAGAGCACAAACTAATAAATCTCTACTGTCAAAATGAGGCCCCATCTCTGCTCCCACAAAACCCATACCTATCTGAAACAAGCAAGCTTTGTATTGCCTGCCACTCTAACATCACTCTATAAATTTCAGAATATATTTTCTATACATCATATTTATTACTCATATATTGAATTGCCTTTCACAGCTGAGCTAAAATGTTATGAAAGCTTTGTAACATGATGGTAGCAGTTGTAAAAATTAGTTGTAGGATAAAGCCTGAATAATGTTTACTCAACATAATACATAATATTTATTCAACTGGAATATCTGAAAAGAGATATTGTGTGAACCAAAGAGATTGCTTCCAAGAGCAAAACTGCCCTCTCCAGGCCATATTGTTACCTGCTTCAAAATGTTTTCCATACAGTCAATCTTCCAACACATTATTTGTTCAGCTGTCTGAACAGACTAGACTCTCTTCAACAGTGGAAAAATGTATTTAGGGCCTACCCTACCACTAGGAAACTTTGCAAATCCTACTCTGGGCTGCTCTCCTTAAATTTCTAATTATTACAGGGCACTGTTTCTTTCTACTAAGCATTAGATGGTCACAAACAGAAGAGAAGCAGCTGCTAATTACAAGCCAAGGGTTTCTTTCATCATATTTTACATACCTGCATTTCTACACTCCAGTGGTTATCCCACTTACACTATTCAAGTAGGATGAATCTCTCTTTCTTCATTCTCAGTCTTCAGTTCATGAAAGAGCTTCATCAACTCTTGTCTATTCCCATCTATTTTTCTCCTTGCACTTCTGTCCTCATCAGCACAAGAAATCCTGAAATTACTCAAGTCTACCATACCAGCAATTAATTCTCTAAATTAGCTCTTCTGGGCTACTTGCCAGCCAGCATTCTTTGGATTACAGACACTGTTTGTTTTACAGGCCTCAGGCTTCTTTCACAGTATTTGTTTGCACCTTTTTCAGTAAACACAATTTTCATAACTGGGTCACATGGGGACAGATGTTCCTCCACTCCTATATCTCTCATTAGCCAATACCAGTGTGGCTCAAGTGGATTCAAATCCCACCTCCAATATTAACTGAGCGACTGATTCTGGACAGTGTCCTATTTTAGTTGTTGACATTTGGCCATGGGCATTAAAATTATGCTCTACCACAGAATTATGATAAAGACACAGGACTGACATCTTTTGGAGCAATAAAACGGCATAACTACACCAGTGTAGGCAGTGACAGGAGGAGGGAATGTTGTGGGTGGATTGGCCACAAAGGAAGTAAGGTAATGGAGAAACAGGTTGCTGAGAGAGGGCAGATTTTGTCTGCTTTACTTTGTCATCAGTGTGTAAGCCTAGAAAAGGTGCAACCACTAATGTAGATCACCAGCAGGATTCTGGCCTATATTGATAAGTACAGTCTAGTAATGTGTACTGTAAAGGAAATGAAGAAATAATTAGAAAATTACTCATGCTTACTATTCTAGCACATACATATCTACAAGATGATATTTCTGGTTGTTTCCAAGCAGTGCTGATACAGCCACATTTATCACACATGAATTTTCACAGGCAAAAGCTTTATTTGCCAGATGGATGGAGTGATGTGGAGGATAACAGGGAGATATCCATGTACTGATACGACAGTTACACACAACATAGCCTATACATCTTAATCACTAAAACAGAAAATTGGTTTCAGAGACCAAACAATGCTAAGGTGGCAGGTTACCCAAAAAATCAAATTCTGTCATTTCTAAGCCTTTTATCGCCACTGTTGACCTTTTTAACAAGAGGTAATTAAAATGCAAGAGACCATGAAAATATGCTACTCTGTTGAGTGTTGGCATGAATAAAGAGTCAAGAAATTCAATGTTGTTTCTCCCTTGGCTGCCTAATTAAATGCTCTCCCCTATGTCTCTCCTATGACACACAAACAGTGCAACGAAATATGTCATAATTCATTTTAAGCTATTTTCATTTATACAGCAGCAAAAAATATTATTCTTAGGAAGTGTATTCTGATTATACATGATCTCTGATTTGCTGCACAGATCTAGACTGACAGCAATCCTAACAGCAGAAGGCAGGAGTTCTGTAATTTTGTTTTTCTGGGGGTGCCACACGTGGCCCTTGGGAATAGAAAGCTGTCATTTTATCCTGTGCTCTAGGCTGACAAATGAAACACAAAGGTGTAGAAAAATCAGGAATGAGACATGAAGAGAATTTGGTGTACAGCATATTTCAGATGACACAATAGAAAACATTTGTTTCAAATGTTACAACATTACGAGTTGCTTAAGAATCCAGTGATAGTAAACATTTAAAAAAATATATATGAGTGCAAAATCAATATCTCAAAAACAAAAAAGGAAAACAGGAATGTTGATGAAACTGTAAAATGTAGGATAACCCAAACTCAAAACATACTCTTCCACTGAGGTTAATACATCACTGTTCATATGCCTTGTGCTGAATTAAGAGCAATCAGGACACATAATGCACAACTATTTCCCCCAAATATCTAGTGCAATCACGACACATGACTCACAGCAGCATCTGCAGCAAATTCAAAGTATGATGCCTTAAACCAGTGGTCCCCAAACTGTGCTCTTTAAGGGATTCTGGACTTCAGCTCCCAGAATCCCAGACTATTGGCCAACATGGCTAGTGCTTCTGGGAGCTGAAGTCCAAAATCCCTCAAAGGGCACAGTTTGGGGACCACTGCCTTAAACTGAATTTTAAAAGCTCAGTTTCCTCCAGGGTTTACTGGAGACTTCAGTGTTTCCTGTAGCCTGAACAAGGGATTCATGCTGAATTGGGGGTGAGGAAGGCAGGCAGGACAGATCGCTGCTTGGCAGATGCCATCATTTCCCAATGTCTATGCCAGTTCCCTGTCCAGAACATTTACAAAAGTGTTTCCCGTTTCTGCACTCTGAGATCAGAACTAGGTATCAGGCGCTTCACAAACAAACAAAACCTTTTGTAACCATTGTTCCAGGTGGGGAACTGGCCCAGACATTGGAAAATAGTGGTGACTGCGAGGTAGCGATCTGTCCTGGCTCTGGGAGCTGACAGAGGAAACGCAATGGTGGTGGAAGTAAATGGCAGTGGCGAACCATAGCAACATCCATAGTGTAAGCAACTATGTGGGGCAAAAAAAGGTGTAGGCTGGCTCTGGGGAAGATGCAGGACAGAACAGATTGAGTGTCCAACTGGACTTTCCCTATCAAAATGTAGAAAAGTGGCTTGTGTGAAAAACCATGTTTAGAACAAGAGAACATTTGTCAGCAATGATTGTCACTGGTTTGTGTGCACTGGTCCACCAAAAATTATATAAATTGAAGTCCAACAGCAACAGCCCACCCCAGGTTTAACAGTTATAGGAGAGTGGTCCAGAAACATCCATGGACAGAGAAATGCAATAAGGAGAAAACTAGAGGGAATAACCCTAGAATCTAGAGGCCTCTATATCAACAAGAAACAAGATAAATTTGAATTCTTAACACAAGAAGGTAAATCTGGTTTAACAGACATTATCCGAAGCTAATGGTATGAAATTCAACACAGGAATGTAGTATTAAGATTATTACTTATTCAAAAAGGATTAAACAGGAAGCAAATTTAATTAATTAATTAATTAATTAATTTCTATGCCTCCTTTCTCCCAAAAGGGACTCAAGGTGGCTCACAAACAAAAACACATAAAAAACTTGTTACAATTAAAACTTCACATAAAAGCAATATAAAATTACAAACATTAAAACCACAATAAAAACATGATACTCCATATAACAAATACCCTATATAAAAAGCCGTCCCATGATCACACATTAAAAGCCTGCCTGAATAAAGCTATTTTTGCTTGCCAACGGACGGTAAGCAGAGAGAGGGGCAGCCTTGCTTCCCGTGGAAGGCATTTCACTGGGCAGGAGTAGCCACCGAGAAGTCTCTTTTTCGTGTTCTCACCAGATGAGCCTGTGATGGGTGTGAGACCAAAAGAAAGCCTTTTCCTGAAGATCTTAGGGCGCTGGTAGGTAAATGATGTATACATTTGTGAAGAGATCATGACTTCAAGCATGGAAGGCCAGCTGAGAACATTTGGATAAAAATCAAAAGAGCGGACAACGAATAGTGATGTCATTGTGGGATTCTACTATGGATCTGCAAACCAGAATAAATATTTGTATTATGCCCTTCTGCTTAGATTATCAACAATTCAAAATGGAGATTTTACCTTCCCAGATATCTGTATGAAGTCAAATTCTGACAAATATATAAGGTTTAAGAAATTCCTCACTTTCCTTGGTGACAATTTCAACTTCCAAAAGATAGAATAAGTGACAGAGTAATGAATGGTTCTGGAATTTATCTTTGTTAACAAAAATCTAAGTAGCGCAAGACTTGGGTGGAAGTGGCCACATCCTCTTGGGATTTGTACACTAAAGAAAGGAAAAGCTGAGAGCTTTAGACTCTGTGTTTAAAGAAAAATGAATTCAATAAGCTTAACAAAATATTGTGTCAGATCCCATGGTCACAAATACTCAAACAGATGGAAGTCCACAATGTATTGAGATCGTTTACAGGTCAGATGTTGAAGACACAATCACAAAAAATTCCAATGAGAAAGAAAAGTGAGAGATATCTAAAGAGCTTTCAGTTGAGCTTAGATTTAAAAGGAAGCTGAACAGAACTTGTAAGCAGAGGCAAAGCAACAAAGAAAAATACAGTTGGCCCTCAGTATCTACGGAGTTACCATCCACGGATTCAAGCATCTGAGGATGGCAAGCTCCCATTGTCCCCAGTGGCAGTATGTGCACGCAACCATGCTACCATTAGGGACAATGGGAGTTCAAGTGCCTCTGCCCTCCTTGTCTCGCCCGGCCTGAGTGTTGCTGCAGTAGAGGACAGGCTGAGGGCAGGGTGGCTGGTAGCTCCCTCTGGACTGACCTGGCTGGCAGTCACAGCGGGAGCAAGAGCAAGGTTCCCCCAGTGATGCCTCCTCCTTCTCTGGGGACAATGGGGGGCTGTCCCTAATGATGGCATAGCCACATGCACACACCACCACTGGAGACAACAGAACTTGAGCATCCATGGATTTGGTATCCATGGGAGGAGGGGGTCCGGGACAGATGCTTGGTGGATACCGAGGGCCGACTGTACAAACAAGTAGCAAGCATTTGTAGGAGAAAGCCGGGAGGGGGGTGCCTTTGTCTTCCTCTGAAGCTAAGAGAATGCGCTTTGTCCAAGGCCAGTGGGTTTCTATGGCTTTGAACTCTGGTCTTCAGAACTGTAGTCCAATGCTCAAACCACTATACCATGCTGGCTCTCAGTGTGCTACCTGGCCAAAAAAACAAAACAAAACAAAACAAAACAAAAAACTCAGCTTAAGTGATGCAGAGAGGAGGTTGAGGGCCATGATCACTAAAGAGGTATTGTGGGTTCAGTAGCTACTTTAAATGAATTGAGGTATCCAAGACCAAACGAATAGTACCCAAGGACACTAAAGGAGTTTGCAGGTGTAATATGAGAACCACTGAAGTGTAATAGTTTTGAATTTTGGACTTGGATTCTAGAATATCAGGGCTTGAACCTCCACTAAGCCATGAAAGTCTACTAGGGCAAGTCATACTCTAAGCCAGTGGTTCCCAACCTGTGGGTCGGGACCCCTTTGGGGGTCAAATGACCCTTTCAAGGGGGCCGCCTAAGACCATTGGAAAACACCTATTTAATTACAGTTATGAAGTAGCAACGAAAATAATTTCATGGGTTTGGGTCACCACAACATGAGGAACTGTATTAAAGGGTTGCAGCATTAGGAAGGTTGGGAACCACTGCTCTAAGCCATGGAAGAAGGCAATGGCAATCTTCTCTGAATGAATTTAGCCAAGGAAACCACATGATGGGGTCAGAATTACAACAAGAGCCCTCAGAGTCTCTGTCTCCAGTCTTTGAGAATTCTTGGAGGACACTGAAGATGTGCAAATAATGCCCCATCTTCAAAACAAGAATGCAGGCAAGTGCTATATTATCTAATAAGCATGATAATGTTAGAAAGTTTCTTGAACAGGTCAGCAATGCATTTACCAAGGTTCCCATGCTATTTTTGCAAAGAAAACTACAAATCCTGGGCTAGATTATCCTACTAATAGCTGGATTTCTTGCAAGTTGGCAGACCACATCTAAGAGTAGTTCTTCACTATCATGCAAAGAAGTGACAAGTTGGATGTCACAAGACTCCATTCTGGGTATGATGTTTTTCAACAAATTTATGACTTTGATTAGAAAGATGCTTCCAAATGACACCAGATTTGGAAGAAAACTTAATATCTTAGAAGACAAAATGAGGATTTTTAAATTTTATTTTTTGCAAAAAACTCACAATGCACTTCTAGTCTGCATGAGGAGCAGCTAAGTTTCTAATTTAATGAAAGGAAAAGTACCACTTTGTTATGATTTGGTTAAACCTCAGCTGGTGTTCTGCACATCACAGTTTATGAAGAATACTGTGAAGCTACACTATGTCTGAAGATGTTGACTAAGATTATAATGGGTCTGTAAGCCACACACTGAAATACAGATGAGTGAGCTGAACATATTTAGACTGGAGAACAGACTAAAAAGTGACATGATAGTCATATCTTTAAATTACTTATGATCTGTTATTTACAAAATGAAGCAAACTTGTTTTTACTTCTCCACAGCGTAAGATGCAAATCAATATTTCCAAATTGCAAGAAAATACAAGACTAAAGACTGGGAAGAACTTCCTGACATCAAGAGCTATTTGATAGTGAAATCAATTACCTTTATTGGAGGTTTCAAGCAAATATTGGATGGCCATCTGTGAGGGATGCCACAACTAATTCCTGCATTGGCAGGTTATTCTATGAGATGGCTTTGACTTCAGCTTATTATTATTATTTATTATTATGCTTTATTTATATAGTGCTATAAATTTACACAGCACTGTACATACAATCTTTTAAAAGGGGAAGGGAGTGGAGGATGGAGCCAGATGCCTTCTGGGAAGGCCTCAGTTCCTTTGGGGAGGTCTGATGGTTCTATACTATCTTGGTTCTATACAACCCTATGGTTCTATACAGTACTATCTTGGGGAAGATTTTTACTATATTTATCCTACATAGAACATATGTTGAATTTATGTGCAAAAAATATATTATGGCCTTGAACATTTTAGAACAGAACCCTCTGTTGTCGCTGTGTGCCTTCAAGTCATTTCCAACTTATGGTGACCTTGAGGGAAAACTTAGTCAGCAACAAATACTTAACAAGAATTCATATATTTTATCTGAGTGAGAGCTGAAAGTACTGTACCATGGGCTCCACACACTGACTCATACACAAGCCAGTATGTGTAAAAAATGATTCTTTCTTTAATCTACCATCAACAGTGTCAAAAGCAAAGGACAGCAGAGAAGAATCAACAATAAGGGAGGCCAGAGTGGACATCACCCTCTCCTTGTGCAAGTCAAGCCACAGGCAAACTGCTCCCTTTCTTGGTTTTAGCAATTTCCTAATGGGAGAAAGAGCCACTAATCTGTGCTGTCCCATCAGCTGCCTAGCAACAAAATGTGAACAACACTGGGTGAACGATCTTCTGTCCTACTTGAAACCGCAGATGGTGCATATACTGAGAGACTATTAAATACCACACTATTTTATACCGCGTTAATCTGCTCCTGCCATTCACAATAGGGTTGCTAGTTCTAGATGAACTGTACTACATCTTGCCACTTTCCACAGTAATCCTGCCTTTAGCATGCTCCACAAACTGATTTCTCTTCCACAGTACTGGCATCCTTTTCCCCATCCGGCCCCTTGCTTCATGACTGGTCCGTTATTTGGAGGGGTTTCATTATGGCACCATGATAGAATGATGTCATGATAACAACTGGCAATGGATGAGACCTTTACTCATGATAGGTTAGACAGGAAAGAAGTTATCATGCTGCCCCCTCCCATTTATTTCTATTCTGTATAGATTAAACTGACTTGACTTTTCAACTGTACCAATTTTTTTCTGTTAAATGCATGACTGTGTTTTGCTTTTTGTGTAGTAGGGTCCTCTTCTCGCATATCTCTACTATTGATCCAGCATGCATGTTTGGGGGAAAAACAGACTTGTGCAGTAGTCATGCACTGTCCAGGTGGAAAGTTCCATGAAACTGTTGAATTGTGATGCTAAAATGTTCATGATGTCACAACAGCACAACAGGAGGAGAGATTTAAAATTCAATTCAATTCAACATGTCACAAAAGTTGTGCTCACCATCCAAGCACCAGAAGTAATCTGTGATTCCCTGCTCAGATCTGACAGGGAGACTTCATGAAAGAAATAAGCTAGCCACACCTACATCCCACCCACTAATGGAGTTTTTACAGAAGGAAGCATGATGGGTGTTCCATAGCACAAAAGATTACTGTTTGGTAGTGAAAGGGGGGGGGAGTCATTAAAAGATTATTTCCAATATGAAAGAATACACATTTGCAACAGTGCTACAACAGTACAACACCAGGGCATCAATGACATCATACAGTGGTACCCCGGGATACGAATGCGCCGGGTTACGAAATTTTCGGGTTACGAAAAAAATCCATAGGAAAACATTGCTTCGGGTTACGAATGTTTCTTCGGGTTACGAAAGGTTTTTTCGCTATTTTCCGCCACCGGAGGGCAGCAGAGAGCTATTTTTCCATTAGCGCCTATGGGAATTCGGCTTACGAATGGATTTCGGGTTACGAAATTAACCGCGGAACGAATTAATTTCGTAACCCGGGGTACCACTGTATAGTGAGGCATAAGCACTGACAATATCAATCCACTGTGATGACACTATGCAGTCTTATAATGAGAATAAGGCCTTTTGAATGCCTCCTAAATTGACTATTAATACAGTGCAAGACACTGCATGAATTCCATGCAGGGAGAGTGGGTCCAGTGTCTGGCTTATTTATCCATGTTGACAAAATCAGGAGCTCTCTTCTACCAGTGTAATACTATACTTGAGTATAAACTAAAGTGGGAGGGGGCCTATAATAAAAATAGCTTCCAATGGTGACTACTCAAATAACACTGCTATACCATAGGCTTCCCAAGCCATTTTGTGCTGCCAGTGCTCAGGGACGTAGCCAGGATTTTAGGAAGGGGGGGGGGGTCCAGACTAAGTGCCACCATTATAATGGGGCTTGAGTGCGGCGGCGCAGCAGCACACACCATTCATTTTTCTAATGGAAGGGGGGGTCCGGACCCCCAGATCCCCCCCCGGCTACATCCCTGCAGTGCTTCACATTTTTAAACGTTTTAAACAACACCAATAAGAAGAGAGAGCCCCACTGACTAGAAAATGCTAGATGGTACAAAAAATCAAATCAGAGAAGCCAGTATCCAAGTGACCAATGGCTGAAGCAAAAGAGAAAGCGATGACAATGGGTCTTCATGATGCTGTTGCAGCAGTGGATGAAAAGGAACTAGCAGTTTTGGGAGAAGACCCTTATATAAGGTTGCTGGAAGTGGGCGTGGCTACAGCCAAAATGCTTATATAGTATTCCAGAAGGTTCCAAACAGCGCGCTACATAGGTGCAGCATAACTCATTTGTGTGAGGCACATATACCACAAAAAAGAAATACCTACAATCAATCTGCACTTTATAAATACTGTAACAGTGAAACATTCGCTTGTTTAGATAATGAGAAATTATGGTCCACTCTAAAATAAATGGATGCATCACAACATCTTATTTCCTTAACGAGTAACCTCTACCAAAGTAGACTATTATACTTTGGCCATAACATGAGACTACCATGACTTATTGAGACAAATAAGATTTTCATGCCAGCTCTTAAGCCCTGGTAAATCACCTCTAAAACATTAGAGGAAGTGTGTGTGTGTGTGTGTGTGTATAAGCCTGGCACACTTCGTCATCAGCAGGGAATCATCTGCTCCCTCTAGCATCACTGAATTGTTCCAGGAGAGCGAATTTCCTCTGAACGGAAGCTTTGCGTTCAGAGAAAATTCCCTCTCCTGGAACGATTCAGTGACACTAGAGGGAACCGATGATTCCCTAACAACGAGGAAGTATGTCAGGCTTTCACACACGCACGCTTCCTCAACTTTTTATAGGTGATTTACCAGCGCTTAAGAACTGGTAGGAAAATCTTCAATAATACAGGTAAAATGGAGGGCACTAGGAAAAGAGGAAGACCACAAGATGGATAGACTCATTCAAGGAAGCTATAGCCTCTGCTGGATCTGAGCAGACTGTTGATGATAGTATGTCTTGATGTTCTCTCATTAGTAGGGTCATCATAAGTCAAAGCCAATTTGACAGCAGTTAACAAAAAACAGTCTTCTGTGTAACATCGTAAGAGCAGACTATTGGAATTTCTGTGTTTTGTCTAATACGACATTCAGTTCAAATAGTCTAATACTGCAAACCACATAGCTGTCTCTTTTTAAACACCAATCTACTGACAATTATATATAAATGTTTCATAATATGAGAGGAGTTCTTTATTTCTTTATGCAACAATCTTCTTGGTTATACTTGGTGCATATATTATTACCTGATCATCTATTGAGTTTAATCTTCCTAGGAAAAGTATATTCACAGACCAATGATTCTACCATGATAAAACAGAAACCATATGATTACAGTGAAGCCAAATGCCAATGTTACCTAATAAATTATTTCTTCCTTTACAAGCCCTTGGCAGTCCTACTTTCTAAAAATCTATTAAAAGCTAAATTGTTTGAAATGGTTTAAAGCCATGAATGACTTTTTTTAAAGCAGCATTATTTCCTTTTCTTTTTTTAAAAAAGAAAAACTTGGAAAAATTTAATCATGTAATGTGTTTCGTTTTCTCAATCAAGTACAGTGCGCCCACATCAAACGTGGGCACCTTATACGCTGCTTTCAGCATACACTGCTGAAAGCAGCCACAGATTTATATGCTGCTTTCAGCATAAGCTGAAAGCAGTGACGGAAGAAGCGGTGCCATGCACTGGAAGAAGTAATGGTGCACACGCCGCTGCGAGCATGAACCCCATTACTTCTAATGGGGCTCAAGCATACGTGGAATTTATTTTACACGGGGGGGGGGGGTCCGGAATAGATCCCCCGTGTAAAAGAAAAGACCACTGTACTTCAATCTACAGGAGGAAATAAAAATCAGCCTGGTATGAGAGCAACTCCCAATCTAGAGTTTTTGCTACTGATTGCTATCCTGCATGATGTGAATATTAGATTTAAAAAGAAAATGCAAACATAGAAAATGATGTAATTTGTTCCTGAAACAGCTGTGTGATGTTCAAGGGCTCAGGTCTTTTAATCCAAAGGGAATTCAACATAAACACTTAGATCACCTTGTCTGGGAGAATTTAGGATTTATTGGCCAGCATAACAACTATGACACTGTCTGAAATTATTTCAGGCCTAACACATGTGACAGGATATACTTTGGATGTGGTTCTCTGTACTAGATTGAAGACAGATCCATGAGATTGGAGGACTATAGGACAATGATTCTGATGTCCTGAACAGGCTACTCTCTGATCTTATTTTGACTACACACTGCTTCTGAATTTAGCATGTGAGATACAGGCAAAGGAAAACATGGACAGCACATGTGTGGTCTGGTTGCATTCTACAGTTAAAATATATTTATCTGATTATTCATATTGACTGGGGGAGGGGTGCCATTTGCTTCAGGCTGAAAAATATTTGGGGTTCATCTAAACATACTGCACAGACGTTTTCACTATAAGAACGGCCTTTTATTATCTTAATCTCACACAAGTATGTCTATTTTGTATAATAGTGCTGCTATTACAATAGATTCAGGAAAATATTTAAACTAAATTTGTATTGCATGTTAGAATGTGGTCTTTAATCTGGTTATGTGAAATTTGCTTATAAAATGCAATTTAAAACAACACTACTGAGTTAGATCTAGAGATTCCATCAAATGAGTAAAAGCCATTTCTCTGCACATGGAGAGGACACACCAGAGGTCCTATAGATTTATTGCCAGCCTGCAACTTTCTATGTTAATAAAGGTACATTTCACTTTAAAAGTCTTTCAGATATGCACCATCAACCATCAGGGTCTAATGACTTCATAATTTTTAATTTGCCAATTATCCCTAAAAATTAACTCTTGCTTGTTTGTTCTCTCTCTCTCTCTCTCTCTCTCTCTCCCCCCATCACACACAGTCAGGCACACCACTTTTTTCCGTGTGCTAAAAATACAGAACTAGACATGCTGCTAAATGTCTAGAAGCTCTGGATTAGAGAAGAACTTTATGGAATGAATGAATGAATGAAATTTTATTTCTATACCGCTATTCCTTGCAGATCACAGCGGTTTACAAAAAATCACTGTCAAAAACACTACAAGACATCAACCCATAACCCAATAATACAAATACCCATGATTCCCATCTAAAAAACAATACAAAGTATCCTAAAACATTTCATACAATCATTTACAATCTAAAAACCAATTAAAAACCATACAACGAATTAGCTGGATCAAACAATATGCACAAGGGAGAGAAAGGATAACATCAAGGCACATGGGGGAAGGCTTGACGGAAAAGAAAGGTCTTCAGATTTTTCCTAAAGAGATCTAGGGAGGTTGCTGAGCGGAGCTCGTCGGGCAAAGAGTTCCAGGTCTGGGGAGCCACGATGGAAAATGCCCTTTGTGAAGAAGACACAAACCTTGCCTTAGGAACTCTTAATAGATGTTTTCTGCCCGGTCTGAGAGTCCGGGGCGGACTGTATGGGGAGAGGCGGTCCTCCAAGTACCCTGGGCCCAAGCCATTTAGGACTTTATAGGTCATAACCAACACCTTGTATTGCGCTCTACATGGTTGCCCCATGTAGAGCGCATTACAGAAGTCCAACCGAGAGGTTACCAGAGCATGTACCACTGTTTCAAGGTCCCCCCGGCTCAGGTAGGGTTGCAGCTGGCGTATCAGCTGAAGCTGATAACAAGTACTCCTGACCGTCGCATTCACCTGAGATGTAAGGTGAAGCGATGAATCCAGAAGCACCCCCAGACTGTGAACTGAGTCCTTCAGGGGGAACGTGACCCCGTTCAGGACAGGTGGACAAATATCCATCCCCGGGCACGGGAAACCTATCACGAGTACTTCTGTTTTCTCTGGATTCAAACTGAGTCTGTTTTCCCTCATCCAGCCCATTACCGACTCCAGACAGGCATTTAGAGGAAAGATGCCATCTCTGGTCACTGCATCAGTCGGAGACACAGAGAAACATATTTGGGTGTCATCAGCGTACTGATAACACCGCGCCCCGTGTCTCCGGATGATCTCTCCCAGCGGCTTCATGTAAATGTTAAATAGCATGGAGACAAAATCGCTCCCTGAGGGACACCAGATGTCAGGGCCCTCTTGTCGGAGCGACAGTCCCCCAGCTGCACCATCTAGAATCTACCCGAGAGGTAGGAGCGGAACCACTGAAGCACAGTGCCCCCAATCCCCAACTCCCTCAGGCGTTCCAGAAGGACAGAAACTTATATTCTGCTGTGTTACTCTGCTCGCCCATATATTCTGCTGTGTTACTCTGCTAGTAAGATTAAACAATCTTGCTTACTTTCCTGAGTTTCTAACATATGGGCTCCTGAAATTCCACCGAAATTAAACAGAGAAGGAAACTTCTAATGTCCCTCCCCCCATACCTCCACAACTCAAATAAAAAAATCAAGATAGAGAAGAATAACTGACCTCCATCTCGATGCTTCCACCAGTCTTCCCATGACTCACTCTTACTACCCAAAGCACCTTCATACTTTTACTACAAGTGACAGTGATGGTAAGAGAACTACCAGTGGGCATGTAGAGAAAGGAGAACTGGAAAGTTTGGTTCTGGACATTAATTAGCAATCAAGAAAAACTGGAGCTATTAAATGGCATGACTATATGATTAAAGAATAATATGGGTATCAATACCTGTAATACTACTACAGTATGCATATTAAGAATCTTTTTTGTGAAAAATTACAGAAATCTAAGCATTTTGTGCAGAAAACATTTTTGACCAGAAAACTGGATTTTGTGCCAAAAAAGTTTGCAAAAAATCCTTGATTTTATGTTCAAACGTTTGAAAATGGCCAAAAGTTCTCTCTCTCTCTCTCTCTCCAGTCAGCCCTCCTTATCCACAGATATTTTTATCCACAGATTCAAACATCTAAAGTTGGAAAATATTGGGGGGGGAGTATAAATTCCAAATATTAAATTTTGATTATCCATTTTATATAAGGAGCATCATTTTGCTTTATATAAGGAACATCATATTTAACGGAACTTGAGCATCCACAGATTTTTTTTATCCATGGGGGGATCTTAGAACCAAACCCCAGCGGATAACAAGGACAGACTGTATATCTATACACACACACAAGCCGCTCTAGGCCCAAAATTATGGCTTTTGATATGACCCATGAATAAGTCAAAGGTAAAAATTAGGGGCATGTATTGAAGGATGTAAAGGACAAAGCAAAGGAAAACAATACCAAAAAACCTACAGGCATAACTCTTAATAAAGGCTGGATGGATGACAATGTAGAATAGGGTCAGTGCTTCCAGGGCAGATTAAGCTTTTTTTGTTCATCAGGGGATAGTTACACACACACACACACACACACACACGAGTAAAAGTACAGTACTTACATTGACCCATGGATAAGTTGACTTGTTTTTTTGGGATCAATTTTTAACCTAAATTTTTATTTTATTTTTATAAAGTTTTTTATTGATTAAAAACAATAACAATACAAAGACACACATAAGATATCATAAACCAAAGATAACAATAAATAAAATAACTTCCTGAGAGAGTCATACAGACTACATTGCATATGGGAGCCTTTTAAAATTTTGATAAAGCGGAGGAAAAAATATTCAATATTAATTGGTAAATTTAGATTAACAGATAAAATTTAAGTATGATTTTGTTAAAAACAATATTATTGTAGAAAGAAGCAAGAAAAGTGCATATATTAAATGAGAAAAACGGCAAGCAGTTCAATTAGAAAATTATTAATGTATTAATGAATAACACATTTAATTTTTAGACTTATATATGAGTATATTCAGTAATAGTTTTGTACTGGGAGAATTTGTTTTTACCAACCTTACAACAGTTCTTATCATTTGGTTTTTAGCTGAATCACAACAGTTGGAAGAGACCACAAGGGCCTTCCAGTCCAAGCCACTGTCATGAAAAAATACACAATTAAAGCATTCATGACAGATAGTAATCCAGCCTCTGTGTAAAAACAATGAAACTCCACCCCTCCCTGAGGCAGCATATTCCACCATTGAACAGATCTTACTCTCAGTAATTTCTTCCTAATGATTAGGTGGGATCTCTTTTCCTATAGTTTGAATCCATTGCTCCATGTCATAGTGCCTGGGAAAACAAGCTTGCTCTGTCCTCAATATGAAATTCCTTTAAATATTTTAACATGGCTATTATAACATATCTTAATCTTCTCTTCTCTTCTCCAGGCTAAACATACTCAGCTTCCTAAACATTCCATGGTTTCCAGATCTTTCACCATTTTGGTTGCCCTCTTCTGGACATGTTCCATCTTGTCAATCTCCTTCTTGAACTGTGGTGCCCAGAAGCTGATACAGTATTCCAAATGAGGTCTGATCAAAGCAGAATGGAATGGTACTATTATTTCCCTTCATCTAGACCAGTGGTTCATAGAATCATAGAGTTGGAAGAGACCACAAAGGCCATCCAGTCCAACCCCCTGCCATGCAGGAAATCCAAATCAAAGCATCCCCGACAGATGGTCATCTAGCCTCTGCTTAAAGACCTCCAAGGAAGGAGACTCCACTACACTCCAAGGGAGTGTGTTCCACTGTCGAACAGCCCTTACTGTCAGGAAGTTCCTCCTAATGTTGAGGTGGAATCTTTTTCCCTGTAGCTTGCATCCATAGTTCTGGGTCCTAGTCTGGGGAGCAACAGAAAACAAGCTTGCTCCCTCCTCAATGACATCCTTTCAAATATTTAAATAGGGCTATCATATCACCCCTTAACCTTCTCTTCTCCAGGCTAAACATCCCCAGCTTCCTGAGTCGTTCCTAATAGGGCATGGTTTCCAGACCCTTCACCATTTTAGTCGCCCTCCTTTTTTCACGCTCCAGTTTCTCAATGTCCTTTTTAAATTGTGGTGCCCAGAACTGGACACAATATTCCAGGTGGGGCCTGACCAGAGCAGAATACAGTGGCACTATTACTTCTCTTGATCTAGACACTATACTTTTATTGATGCAGACTAAAATTGCATTGGCCTTTTTAGCTGCCGCATCGCACTGTTGACTCATGTTCAACTTGTGGTCTACTTTGACTCCTAGATCCCTTTCACATGTTGTCTCATTCAGCCAGGTGTCCCCCATCCTTATCTGTGCATTTTATTTTTCCGCCCTAAGTGCAGTACCTTACATTTCTCTGTGTTGAATTTCATTTTGTTAGCTTTGGCCCAGCTTTCTAGTCTATTCAGGTCATTTTGAATTTTGATCCTGTCCTCTGGAGTATTAGCTATTCCTCCTAATTTGGTGTCATCTGCAAATCTGATAAGTATGCTCCCAATTCTGTCATCCAGGTCATTGATAAAGATGTTGAATAGCACTGGGCCCAGGACAGAGCCCTGTGGGAGCCCACTGGTCACTTCTGTCCGGGATGAAAGGGAGCCATTGTTGAGCATCCTTTGCGTTCGGTCAGCCAACCAATTACAGATCCATTTAACAGTTCCTTTGTCTAGCCCACCTTTTACAAGCTTGTTTGCAAGAATGTCATGGGAAACCTTGTCAAAGGCCTTACTGAAATCAAGATATACTATATCCACAGCATTCCCTTCATCTACCAAGCTGGTAATTTTATCAAAGAAAGAGATCAGATTTGTCTGGCATGACTTGTTTCTCTGAAATCCGTGTTGACTTTTTGTGATTATGGCATTGCCTTCTAGATGTTCACAGACTCTCTGTTTAATGATCTGCTCCAGAATCTTTCCTGGTATTGATGTCAGACTAACTGGACGATAATTGTTGGGATCCTCTTTTTTCCCTTTTTTGAAGATGGGGACGTTTGCCCTCCTCCAGTGTGCTGGGATTTCTCCTGTTTTCCAGGAGTTTTCAAATATGATTGCCAATGGCTCCGATATTACATTTGCCAGTTCCTTTAGTACCCTTGGATGTAGTTCATCTGGTCCAGGAGACTTAAATTTATTTAGATTAAGAAGGTATTCCTCTACTATCTCTTTACTTATTCTGTACTGAAATGCCCCTATTCTGTCCTCTGCTCCATTATCCTCAGGTTGAGCACCCTTTTCCTTTTCTGAGAAGACTGAGGCAAAGAAGGTGTTGAGTAAGTCTGCCTTTTCTCTGTCTTCTGTTAGCATTTTGCCATCTTTTCCACGCAGTGGCCCTACCGTTTCCTTCTTCTTCCTTTTGCTGCGGACATATCAAAAAAAGCCCTTTTTATTGTTCTTAACCTCTCTAGCACGCCTGAGTTCATTCTGCGCTTTAGCTTTTCTGACTTTACCCCTACACATGCCTGCTATTTCTTTGAATTCCTTTTTTGTGATTTCCCCCTTTTTCCATTTCTTATACATGTCCCTTTTTAATCTTAGCTCACTTGAAAGTTCCTTAGTCATCCATCCTGGGTTCTTGCGACACCTCCCATTTTTCTTTCTCACTGGAACTGTTTGAAATTGTGCCTTCAGTATCTCCCTTTTGAGAAACTCCCATCCGGCCTGAACTCCCTTCCCTTTTAGTATTTCTGACCATGGGATCACCCTCAATACTTCTCTAAGTTTACGGAAATCCGCTCTCCTAAAGTCTAGGATGCGTGTTTGACTGTGCCTGGCTTCTCCCTTCCACTGTATTACAAACTCCAGGAGAACATGGTCACTTCCACCTAATGATCCCACCACTTGCACCCCATTAACCAAGTCATCCTTGTTGGTTAGGATCAGATCTAAAATAGCTGACCCCCTTGTTGCCTCTTCCACCTTTTGGACCATGAAATTGTCTTCCAGGCAAGTGAGGAATTTGCTAGACCTTGAGGTCAACAGGGTAGCTGAAGTCGCCCATCACTACTACATCCCGCTTTTCTGACTGTGTGGTCATCTGTTCTAGAAAGATATCATCCAATTCCTCAGTCTGACTTGGGGGTCTGTAGTAGACTCCCACCGTAACATCCTTGTTGTTTCCCTCCCCTTTGATTCTTATCCAGATGCTCTCCACCTGACTTCCAGGATTGATGTCCTGGATCTCTTCACTGGTGTAAATATCTCTGACATATAGTGCTATTCCTCCTCCTCTCCTGTTTGGCCTATTTCTCTTTAAAAGGTTATATCCCTCTATTTCCACATTCCAATTATGAGACTCATCCAGTGTTGCCAATTTCGCGACTTTCACGCGAAAACGGGGACTTTTCAGAGCTTTTCGTGTGATTTTCGTGCCTTGCTCTATTTCAGTGCCTTTTCCGTGCCTTTGGCCCATTTCAGCTGCCGCCTGCTGCAGAGCAACCAAAACCCTTTGGAGTGTAACAGTTTTCAGCCAAGAGGGCTGGAGAAAACTCTCTCTCTCTCTCTAAGACTCCCTCTGAGAGCCAGGACGGAGCAAGCCCAACCAACCCCAACTGTTTGGAGGAATAGTTCAGCCAATCAGAGGGAGGACAGTGATCGCACCCCCCTCAGGCATTCTCAGGCTCCAGGGGCAAAAGTGCTGGAGAGAGGCAGGGAGTGAGGGATCTTGGCTGGCTTAATCCCAATTGCCTTGGATTTCCAAGTAACATAACTTTTCAGGCACACAAAGGCAATACTTGATCATGGCTTGATGTTGTGGACTTCTGTGTCTGCCTGAGAGTGACATTTGAATTTCTGAATTCCTGAGCTTGGGCAGAGTGCCCCACGCCTACCTCTCAGGGTCGTTGTTGTACTGTGAGGACCATTTGGGTTGTGTGATGTGAATGCGATGTTCCTGAGTGTGTGTGTGTGTGTGTTAGTGATTACCGTAAATATGCCTCTGAGCATGGGCAGAGCACCTGGCCAGTTGGCATCCCTGCCCTGTCTTCCAAGAATTTTGTTTTGTGGCTCTCTTTTCGTTCCCTTTTCCATTGCCATCCATACTGCAGAAATAATCCAGTTTGACACTGCTTCTAACTGCAAGGCTCCCTGCGATGATGGGATTCTGGGTACAACAAACCTCCAAGCCCAGAATTTCATGCATGGAGCCCTGGCTAGTAAAAGCAGTGTTTCAACATGTCACAACAAACTACAATTCCCAGGATTCCCTGGTTTGACAATGGAATTGCCTTCACGCTTCCAGATCACAGCCCCAGAGAATGAATCTACAGGATATCAGTGTTGCTAGTTTAAGTCCACTTCTTCAGCTGCATTTGGATTTAATAATAATAATAATAATAATAATAATAATAATAATGGATGATGATAGAGAGACATAACTTGTAGCACCTTTGAGTCTCACTTGAAAAAAAAGTTGGCAGCATGAGCTTTCCTAGACTTAAGTGTATTTCCTCAGATGCATGGGAATTGTAGTTCATTGTGGCACCAGAGCTCTTTCTCACAAAACTACAATTTCCAGGGTTCCCTAGCACTGAGCCAGGGCAGTTAAGTGGTCTCAAACTGGATTATTTCTGCAGTATGAATTGGACCTTGAGCATTTTTTAATAACGAAGGTCCAAAACACTGCAGAAATAATCCAGTTTGTGACCGTTTTAACTCTCGTGGCTCAGTGCTATGGAATCCTGGGAATTGTAGTTTGTTGTGGCACCAGAGCTCTTTTTGATAAAGAAGGCTCAATGGCTCACAAAACTACCATTCCCAGGGTTCCCTAGCACTGAGCCAGGGCAGCTAAAGCAGTCTCAAACTGGATTATTTCTGCAGTGTGTCTTGGACCCAACTCAGGCTGCATCTTCACTCCAGAGACAATCCAGTTTCATACCGTTTTTACTGCCATGGCACAGTGCTATGAAATCCTGGGAATTGTAGTTTGTTGTCACACCAGTTTGCTGAGAGAGAAGGTTAAATGTCTCCAAAAACTAGAATTCCCAGGATTCCCTAGCACTGAGCCATGGCAATTAAAAGGGTGTCAAACTGGATTTATTTCTGCAGTGCAGTTGCATCCGAACACGTTTCTGTTTGGCACAAAGCTTCCTGAACCCCCTTCATGTCAAAATAAATATCTTAAAAGGACTGAAACATTCTTTGTTTGGTTCAATGGTGATTTTGAGAGTTGAAATAAGTTACAATTGTTTTTATTCAATTATGTTTACGTTTATTTGCAAAACATCTGCCATTTTAACATTATGGGAATTTTCTGGGAATTGTGACTGAATATTCCGTGTGATCTGGGGGGATTCAGCGGGTTTTGGACAAACATTTCCGGGAATTATCTTCCAGGCTTGTTGGCAACACTGGACTCATCCCACCAGGTTTTAGTGATGCCTATTATATATTTGCTTTGTTGTACTAGTTCGAGTTCATCTTGCTTATTTCCCATGCTCTGTGCATTAGTGTAGAGACATCGCAGACCATGGGTCCCATTTACTTGCTGCTTGTGCAAGTTTTTTTACCTCCCACTGTTGGGTCCTTGCACTGTTTGCCTTGTTTCCTCTATGTCAGTTTGACTATTTTCTCCAGCCCTTTCGCCTTCCTTAATATTGTCTCCCTTCCCCACGGAACTCAGTTTAAAGCCCTCCTGATCAAGTTCTTGAGACTGTTAGCAAAAACTTTTCTTCCAACTGGCGTGAGATGCAACCCGTCTGTTGCAAGAAGTCCCTCCTCATGGAACCACAGCCCATGATCGAAGAATCCAAATCCTTCTCGGTGGCACCATCTGCGAAGCCAGTTGTTCACATTCGCTATTTTCCTCTCCCTTCCTGGACCATGCCCTTCAACTGGCAGAAGAGACGAGATGACAACCTGTACATCCATTCCTTTCAGCTTCCTACCAAGCGCCTCGTAATCCCTTTTGATGTTCTGAAGGCTGTGTCTTGCAGTATCATTAGTTCCCACGTGGACCAAAAGGAAGGGGTATTGGTCAGTAGGCTTGACCAGTCTTGTCAGCCTCTCTGTCACATCACGGATCTTTGCCCCTGGGAGACAACACACCTCTCGAGACATCTTGTCAGGCCTACAAATCACTGCTTCCGTACCCCTCAGCAAGGAGTCCCCCACTACGACCACACGCCTCCTCCGAGGCTTAGCAGCGACTGTACCCTTGGGGTGGGACTCTCAGGCTTGCCTACTCTGTCTCTGAAGTCTGTCCATGCTGCTCTTCTTCATCCTCCTTGATAAAGGAAAGAACTTCGAATCTATTCTCTAGCTGCAAGCTCCCTGAACAATTCCTTCTTGGACTACTTCTCTGTGTGACATTCCTCCAGCTGTCTGCCTCCTGTGTATATGGTGGCCTCCTCCGCTCCAGCAACTTCTTCTGCATGGTACTCATCCAGGATTGTTAGTTCTGTTGTATCCAGGAAATCCTGGACGAGTACCTCCTGGTTCTCAAACGTTGGTTGTCCAGATGTTTTGGACTTCAGCTCTGAGAATTTCCTACTGTTGGCCAAGTTAGATGGGGTTCCTGGGAGGTGAAGTCCAAAATACCTGGAGGAACAATGTCTGGGAATCACGGAGATAAACACTACACACCGACTGATGCAGCCCAGGTTCGTATTGGCTTTTTTTTTTTTTTTTTAGCTTCTGTCTCATGTTCCTGTGGTCTGCTAAGACCCCTAGATCCCTTCCACGTGTACTGTTGGCGAGCCAGGTGTCATCCATCCTAGAATCACAAAATCATAAAGTTCGAAGAGACCACAAGGGCCATCCAGTCCATGGTATAAACAACCAAAGAATACTGACCAAATGGCCAGCCAGCCTCTGTTTAAAAATCTCCAAAGCTCACTCCACCACACTCAGAGGCAGTATGTTTCACTGTCAAATAGCTCTTCCTAATGCTTAGGTGGAATCTCTTTTCATGTAGCTTGAACCCATTGCTCCATATCTTAGTCTCTGGAGCTGCAGAAAACAAGCTTGCTCCATCCTCAATATGACATCCCTTCAAATATTTAAATATAGCTATCATGTTACCCCCTTAACCTTCTCTTCTCCAGGCTACTTATTCTATAGCTATGCATTTCATTCATGCCTAGTGTAGTATCTTACTTTTCTCCCTGTTGAAATTCATTTTGTTGGTTCTGGCCCAGCTCTTTAATCTGTTAAAATCATTTTTAATTCTGATCCTGTTCTTTGAAGTATCAGCCACCCTTTCTGAGTTAGTGTCATCTGCAAATTTGATTAGCATGCCCTCTATTCCATCATTCAAGTCCTTGATAAGCATAGATGAAGAGGAGCCACTAATGAGCACCCTTTCGGTTCTGATTGTGAGCTCATTACAAATGCACCTAACAGTAGCATTATCTAGCCCACATTTTACTAGGTTTTTTTCCAAAAATACCATGGTGGACATTGTCAAAGGCCTTGCTGAAATCAAGGTATGCTATATTCACAACATTCCCTTCATCTACCAAGCTTGTAACTACTAAAAAAAGAGAAGATTAGTCTACCATGACTTGTTTTTGAGGAACTCGTGTTGACATTTAGTGAACACAGCATGCCCTTCTAAGTGCTTATCAACTGTCTGTTTGATAATTTGCAATAGAATCTTTCCCGGTATTGATGTCTGGCTTACTGGGCAGTAATTATTTTGGTCCTCTCCCCCACCCCCTCACTTTTTTTTTAAAGACAGGGACAACATTTGTTCTCATCCAGTCTACTGGGACTTCTCCTGTTGTCCATGAATTCTCAGATATTATTGTCAGTGGTTCTTAGGCCCAGGACAGATGGGCCAAAAGTGGCGTTCCGCCGCCAATACTAGAGTTCTGGAGCACGACAACCGCCCGCTCCGGAATCCTAGCCCGTGACAGCAGTGGCATCATGGCGGTGTCCTGCCCACATGGGGGGGTGCCATCTTGACGTAAGCGACGCACAGGGTATAGATGTCACTGTGCATCACTTACATCATGAGTGTGCCAATGGCGCTCTCATGATGTGCATGCACCATCCCAAAAAGAACCTGGGGTTTTTTTTTTGGGGGGGGGGGGCAGAAGGACCTTGGGCAGTTTGGCTGCTGCGACGTCCCTTCGCAGGCAAACAGGCCACCATCAGGCTGCCCTTTTGGGGCAGTTTGTACCATGCCTTAGATTACTTCTGCCAGTTCTTTTAATCCATTGGAGGAAGTTCATTTGACCCTGGGGAAGTGAACGCATTTAGAGCAGCCAGGCATTCCTGTACTATTGTCTTAATATGTAAAAGGAAAACACTCCATCATCACTATTAAATTTGATTTATCATCAACAGTATTAATATATTTATAAAGGGAAGAAATGTTACTGGAGACTATATAGATTTCTGGGAACAATTAATTTTTATTTTTTTTACCACCATTGATCTAGATATACAACTTCCATATTTTTTTTTACAAACCTATGTGTCTGAAGAGTATACAAGAAGAAATTACTAAAATAATACTATAATCACCAAACCATTTTGGAAGTTATGTTAAAGTATGAAAAACACACTTTTTGAATTGTTTTGGAATTATTAAAAGAAATTATTAACAGAAAGCAAAGTTATTACATGATGGCAACCAGAAATTACACAAGCATTTGTTTCCATTATGTATTTTACTCCTTAGTGACTTCTTTTATAATGAAGCCTTTAAGTTAATTGCTGATACAAAACATTCGCACACAATGAACAATATATTAAAAAGCTGAAAGTTTAAATTAAAATAAGAAAACAGAATAATTGGTCATCCATATGTTTTGGACTACAGCTCCCATAATTCGAATTGCATTTTACGATGCTGGGTAAGCAAATTGGAATTATAGGCCAAAACAACCTGGAAGGCCAAAGTTTACTATTTCTGAATTAGAAATGCATAAGCATTTAACAACTTTACTAATATATATTTTTAATATCCGTATAATGATAAAAGAGAAAAGCTGGTCAAGATGGCTGCATTTCAATTATCAAGACTGCAAGGGCAAAAATGTAATGTACCATGTCAGATTCAAGAGGAATAAAATGTCTGAAGGCATGAAAGTATCTATGCTACATAATTTTACATAGACTTTACATCTGTCTTTGATTACTACAACCTTACAGTAAGAGCAGTTAAATTTGTTCCAGTAAGTAGCCAACTGTTTTAACTATTAAAAACCCCTTTAAACAATGCACAGAAAGGCAAAAGCAATAAAAATAGGCAGATTTATTTCAAGTTACCGGGCAATTTTGTTTTAAATGAAATTTGTGATCAACTAGAACTGGAAACTATACATCAATTCACCTTTCAGGCCTGTTAACAGACTGCCAAAATAAAGCTGCTTCGGGTCTCTTTGGAGGTATGCTGTTTAAATGATGCATGCATCCTAAGAATCTGGAAGCTGCACCAAAGCTGAACTCCAGTGCTTAGGAATGGAGTGTGGCTTTGGCGCGATCTCCGGACTCTTAGGACCCATGCATCATTTAAATAGCATACCTCCAAAGAGACCTGAAGCAGCTTTATTTTGGCAGTCTGTAACAGGCCTCAGTTTTCCCAAGATCAACAGGTGATAAAAGTATATGCTTGTCCTAAAATGCTGCTTCCATTTAGAATTTGAGTTGAAGCCAACTAAAGCCACATAGGGTTGTGGCTGCAATCTTATAATACATACTAACAATTAAGCTGTATTGTTATCAATCAAATGTACTCCTGCAAAGACATTACAGGATTTCAGTGTTGAATACAGTACCTGGAAAAAAAAAGAAAAGAAGAAAGCCAAACATGGACAGGTTGCTTACCTATAACTATTTCTTCGAGTGGTCATCTGTGCCCTTACACACATGGGATTTAATGCGCCTGTGCAATACTGGTTTGGAACTTTCAAAGCAATTAACTGGTATTTTTGGCAGTAGTCCTGCCCATCCTCCTATATAAGCCCCTCTGGTGTCCTCACTCCAGTTCAAAGTCTGCAGCAGCAGGACCATAAAAAAGGAATGGAGTAACACTAGAGGAAGGTTGTGTAAGGGCACAGCTGACCACTCAAAGAAACACAGTTACAAGTAAGCAACCTGTTCTCCCTCTTCGTGGTCTCTGTGCCTTACACACAAGTTGCCTTACCTCAGTGGAAGAGGGAGTGTCACACAGTGGAGGAGAAGAGGACAGCCTGACCAAAAGCAGCATTTCTCTTGGATCTGTTGTCAATTTGGCAGTGAGAGATGAATGTGGATCGTTGAGACCACATTTCAGCACAGCAAACATCTTGGAGAGGAATGCCTGCAAAGAAGGCAGTAGACATGGAGATAGACCTCGTAGAGTGAGCCTTGAGAGGAGCTGGAGGGCGTTTGCCAGCCAGCTCATAAGCAAGATGAATGGCAGAAGTCACCCATTTGGAGAAACACTGAGGGGTGGAGACTTGATGTCTCAAGTGAAATGGGGAACAGCACACAAAGAGGTGCTTGGTCTTACAAAAGTGGGCCATTCTATCCACCTAGAAGGCCAATGCCCTGCATATGTCCAGAGTATGAAGAGACTTCTCAAGGTCAGAGGACAGATCTTGCATGAAGGCAAAGAGAATGATGTCCTGCGTGAGGTGAAATTCCAAAATAACAATATGATGTCCGGGCGAAGAACCACCTTATCTAGTGGAATCAGGTATAAGGTGGATCAGAAAGGAGGGCACACAGCTTACTGACCCATCTAGCCGAAGTAATTGCCACCAAAAAGGCAGTTTTCCAGATGAGGATATCACATGTGACCATGGGCTCAAATGGAGGTTTAGGGAGTTGAGCCAAGACCAATTGTAGACTCCATGCAGGTGGCAGAACCAGTGGATGAAGGTTTTAAGAAAAGTCTTGATGAGAGGATCAGAAAAACAAGAAGTGTTGCGTCTGTTGTGAGGACTCAACAAGGTCAAGGAAGAGAGAGGGCATGCCCCTGGTGAGGTTGTATCATCGGCACAAAGCTGAGGAGATACTGGTTGTGAAGGAAGAGAAGGGTACTGTGCCAGAGGAGGGGTCAACGGAGAGTACATGAGCTATGGAAAGGAGTTAGCTTTCAACTGTTGGATGGCGTGTCAAATGGAGGACCTGAGTGGTCTTTGTTGGGCAGATCCATCACCAAAGCCATATGGTCAGCCGATCGAGTTGAGGCACAGAGGGCTTGTTTCCAAAGGAGGGCCTTAAGCCTAGCGGCTCAGTTGCAGTGTGCTTGAGGCTTGAAGGCCTGACAATGGTAGCATTGTCCAAGGTGAACTTGGAATGGCTGTCTTCTTTGGGGATCTCAGCACTGCACTCGACACATTGAAGAATGTGGATGTCTTGTGAAGTCCAAAGATTGAACCAAAAACACCGAAATCTGAGGTGAAATCCAATGAGAAGAATCCAAGTCAAAACCAAAAGTGAAACAAGAAAATGCTCTGAATACTCTTAAAGAAGCTACTGCTGTGGCAGACAAAAAAGAACTGGAGTGAGGACACCAAGGGGGCTTATATAGGGAGGTATGGAGGGGTGGGGTTACTGAAAAAAATACCAGTTAACTGCTTTGAAAGTTTCGAGCCAGTACTGCGCAGGTGCATTACATCCCATGTGTGTAAGGCACAGAGACCATGAAGAAGAAACATGTTCATCAAATGGCTCACTAGCTGCACAGCACAAATCAAAATATGGTATGTTGCAGATTACAAGGAAGTATGCTCAAGATTACATGCTCCCTTCCCCATCAGAAAGACTCAGAAATATTCTTGTTAATCCAAATACAACTTAAACTAATGAGATTCTTTCCTCCAGGAGTGTTCAAGAAATACCATTTCAACACTTTAGAATCTGAGAGTAAAATGTTCTTCTGCATTCCTATATATATATATATATATATAAAATTACAATTTAAATTTTATAAATATCATACAAAAATTTGCCCAGCTCTCAAGAAGTGAAATTTTCCAAACCCTAAAATAATTCTACTATTCCTCCAAACTATGGGTAAAGTAAAAGAGAATTATATTCAAACATTAATTCTAACAATACATAGTTAGGCAATACCTCGAAACCAAACAAGGTTATGGGTTATCACAACTACTTTTGCCTTTTATAACTCTCACTATTCTCCTTTTTACAAATCTGGGTGGTGGATTTAAAATTATTAAAACATTCTAAATAATAATTGACATCTATACCAGAAAAGATTCTAGAGCAGCTGTGAACATCTAGAAAGGAATACCATAATCACAAAAAGTCAACATGAATTTCAGAGAAAGAAGTCATGCCAGACAAATCTAATCTCTTTTTGATAAAATCACCAGCTTGTTAGATGAAGGGAATGCTGTGGATATAGTATATCTTGATTTCAGTAATGCTTTTGACAGGGTTCCCCATGACATTCTTGTCAGGAAAAAGCCACATGGGATATATAGTCACAAGAAATATAATATGTATATGAATGTATTTGAAAGTAACATGACACAGCAAAAGTTATTGAATTGTCACACAGGTGTTGTAAGTAATGTAATTAGAGAGTCCTGAAAGCCAAGGACATATGAGACTATGACAAAGTGAAAAGATGCAAATTGATATCACCTGAGAGTCATTGAGTGGACAGTAATGTATGATGCAATGTGAGGCCTAGATTGAGCCAAGTATGGTATGTCAATCATAATGTTTGTACACGCCCAGGAGGTGGCAACTGTATAATGAATAGAGAGACAAATGTCTATATAAGCAATAATGTATGGCAATACTTTTTGTGGGTATAGAGGAGTATAGTAGTGTGGGTATTGAGGAGTATAGTAGTGTGGATTTTGTGAGTAGTGAATAGTTTTGTGCATAGTGTATATAGTAGAATAAAAATAGATCTTTTTATATAAGAAGACTACTGTGTTGACTGGTGTCTTGAAAGCTGAACAAGAACCAGCAGACTGCAGAGAAGATTGGAAGACATCTTCAGCCAATTCTCAGAGCTACTGGTCAAACTGGTTGTTCTTCCGCTGACCAGGGTGGTGAGAGTGAAAGCCAGGAGAAGAGCTGCAACTCCCATCATCCCTAACAATTCTTGCAAACAGGCTAGTGAAATGTGGGTTAGACAATGTAACTGTTACATGGATTTGTAATTGGTTGACTGGCTGAACCCAAATGGTGCTCAACAATGGCTCTTTTTCATCCTGGAGAGAAGTGACCAGTGGGGTCCCACAGGGCTCTGTCTTGGACCCATTGCATACTTATCAAATTTGCAGATGACACCAAATTAGGAGGAGTGACTAACACACCAGAGGACAGGATCAAAATTCAAAATGACCTGAACAGAGTAGAAAGTTGGGCCATAGCTAAAAAAAATGAACTTCAACAGGGAGAAATGTAAGGTACTGCACTTAGGGTGGTAAAATAAAATGCACAGATACAGGATGGGGGACACCTGGCTGAACGAGACTATATGTGAAAGGGACCTAGGAGTCTAAGTAGACCACAAGTTGAACATGAGTCAACAGTGCGATGTGGCAGCTAAAAAGGCCAATGCGGCTAGATCAAAAGAAGTAATAGTGCCACTCTATTCTGCTCTGGTCAGGCCCCACCTGGAATATTGTGTCCAGTTCTGGGCACCACAATTTAAAAAGGATGTTGAAAAACTGGAGCGTGTCCAAAGGAGGGCGACTAAAATGGTGAAAGGTCTGGAAACCATGTCCTATGAGGAATGACTTAAGGAGCTGGGGATGTTCAGCCTGGAGAAGAGAAGGTTAAGAGGTGATATGAGAGCCCTGTTTAAATACTTGAGGGGATGTCATACTGAGGAGGGAGCTGACTTGTTTTCTGCTGCTCCAGAGACTAGGACCCAGAGCAATGGATGCAAGCTACAGGAAAGGAGATTCCACCTCAACATTAGGAGGAACTTCCTGACAGTAAGGATTGTTCGACAGTGGAACACACTCCCTCAGAATGTAGTGGAGTCTCCCTCCTTGGAGGTCTTTAAGCAGAGGCTGGATGGCCATCTGTCGGGGATGCTTTGACTGAGAGTTCCTGCATGGCAGGGGGTTGGACTAGATGGCCCTTGCAGTCTCTTCCAACTCTATGATTCTATGATTCACTCATCTATCTGTGGTTGAAGACATATAAAACATAAGCAAACCATAGCTTCAGTTAACCATTGCTAACATTTCCCAAAGAAGAACTGAAGGGCAATTCTAGAAGATGGAGGAAATAGGAATAAACTACCTCTAATTTTTGGTAACATGAGATATAAAAAGCCCAGTTTCTTGAGGGTTAAAACAAGCTGGTCTTAGACAACAAAGAACAAACCATGGCTTCTAATTGTGGGGAGCCAAACAATGGCTTGTTTGTGGGGTGGGGTGGATGCCATTTCAGAATGTACATAACAAGCCACCACAATTTAAGTAACCTTGAACTGACTCTCTATGGCAAAATGACTTGTGTGTATACTAGAGTCCCCCCTACGCTTTTTTTTTTGTCACCTTTTGCCACCAACTGATAACTAAGCTCTACTAAAATCCAAACAGGCTAGATGTAATGCACCCATATTTTGCTGTTAATATTCAACTTTACTGTCCCTCTGTACTGTAATATCCTTTTTACACTGCTGAATGAATGGGCACTATAAGGAATGACACTAAGAGAGACTTGGATTCATGTGCTCCTCTCCACCTGCCTTCCAGAATGGCTAAAAGGGAGAGTCAGAGGGTTTCACTTCTGGTTTAGATTAACTACATTTTTCTCTATCATTCAACAAGACTAACAATAACTTGCTGAACTCAACAAACTATTATTAAATTTAACAATGATTTGTTAACTGTGATTAACTTCAAATTACAGTTCCAACAAACCATAGTTAAGATGAACCATGGTTTAGACATATGGCTAAACTCTGATTATTGTAAGAACAAAATCAAAAATGTTCTCAGAGCAATGCAGAAGGGATGAGGGACTATTCAAATGAGCCTGATGCTTACTGTAGCTCATCTTGATAACAATATGCCATGATTTAGTATTATATGCAAACTGGCCCAAAGACTAGTCAGTGATCTTTAACCATTCCATCAAACTCCATTTAATCATCATTATATTTATTATAGTAATAACTTGATACAGTACCTGTCATCTACTTAACAAGGGTTCAACTGTGTCATGATTAATAAAAACAACCAATCCAAATACATGTCACTGTTTGTATTTTTAGAGACAGCAGCCGTTGTTTTTTGTGGGTTTTTCAGGCTATGTGACCATGTTCTAGAAGAGTTTCTTCCTGACGTTTCGCCCGCATCTGTGGCTGGCATCTTCAGAGAGTGACAGCAGCCATTACCCTAATTTCAAAATGCTTTAATGCAAATGGAAATCTTGCACCAAGTATGTAATATTTCCTTATACCATTTCACTTGTATCATCCCCTCTTCATTCTTTTCGTTTCAGTATTTAACAGGATTGATTATAACATTCAGTGACTTGAAAGCTGTTTCACTTCTTTGTAGCCATTTATGCACATCTCTTATTTTTATGTTAACAAACATTTTCATTCAATACTCACAAGAAGCATTTTTATGATAATTTAAAGATGCTCAGTAAAAACCCTCTAGCATGAGGTGAGCACAGAGGAAAGTACCAAGATAGGCCAAATGTTGAACATTAAAAAAACAAAAATAATGACCACGGAGGATCTACAAGAGCTCATCCTAGATAACGAGAAAATTGAAATAGTCAAATTTCCCATACCTTGGATCAAATATCAATCAGAATGGAGACTTCATTCAAGAAATGAGAAGACTAGGCTTAGAAAGAGTGGCTATCAAAGAACTGGACAAGATCATAAAGTGTAAAGACATAACTCTGAACATTAAAGTGAAGATCATTCAAGCCATTGTATTCACAATCACAATGTACAGATGTGAGATTTGGACAGTGAAGAAAACCAATAGAACAGGGTTAGCAGACATCCTCCTTTTCCAGGACATGTCCTACATTTCAACCTTCTGTCCAGGAGGAATTCCAAAATGTCCTCCATTTTTGAGCATGACTAAGAAGCATGAATTTATATTTATATTAGCATTTTTAGCTTTTATTTTGTAATGTCCTACATTTTATAGTGCCTTGTCCTCCTTTGCAGTTCTAACATCTGGTCACCCTGCGACAGAAAAGAAAACCAACTCGTTTAAGGTGTGGTGTTGAAATGGCCAATTGTGCCAGAACTCTCCCTGGAAGCCAAGATGACTAAATTGAGGCTGCTGTACTTTGGCCACATCACGAGAAGAGATGAATAATTAGAAAACACAATGATGCTAAGAAAGATAGAAAGCAACAGAAAGAGAGGAGGACTACATACCAAATGGTTAGATTCAATCAAGGAGGCCATGGGCCTGAGAGGACAGGGAGTCTTGGGGATATCTCATCCACAGGGTCACTGTGAGTTAAAGTTGACATGAAGGCAATGAATAACAACAATCACTAAGGCTCTATGTGCACATCTTGGGCTTCTCCCAGGGTATCCTGAGGGCACTTAGCCATCTGATATACAAAGATCTGTAAAAACTGTCCGTAACACACCTAGTCAGCAACCCTGGATTAAAACCACTGTGATTCCTAGCACTGCATCACCTGTATCTTAAGAAGACAGTCACTTTTAGGAACAGAGGAACTGGCAGGACCTACAATGTTAAACAAAATATTACCTGCAATCTTCAGTACATAGGGAAAACAACCACAGCACTGCATTTACACACTTCAGAAATCATGTTCCTGAAATCCTGAGCAGGAAGCTTAAGCAACCAGTGGTGAGACATTTTAACTCAAGAGTACCACAGCTTCTTTGATTTGTCTGTGTGGAACTGAGATGCCACTTCTTTCAAGGTAGAGTTTCTGGATCCACTGATTGAAGACCTTAATGCTGCATGGTCTTAGTCAACAGACAACATCATTCACTTGAGAATGTTATGTTCTAAGTTGCCAGCTTGGATGCAGGTCATTTTTATTTTGAACAAATGAAGAAGGCAAAAGTAAAAAAACAAACAAACTTAAGTTCTGTTTGATAACCTTTTATACATACACACTCACCCTAAAAAATCTCATTTGCCATTCCTGAAAGCCATTAAAAGCAGTATTTGTGCACAAAACACCTCCCAATTCCATCCCGAGAAAAAGGAACAACCCTGAAACTGGAAGTAGACTTTCAATAATTAGCTTTTTGCTGATCTTTGAACACATTCACAGTAGAAAGTAGAATGGTCTCAATACCTGTCCTCAGGAATCCCAGACCCTTCTCCACTGTTTGTTAAAAGTGAGGCTTTCCTAAGCTCTGAAATAATATTTCAAACAATTCGCTACAGAAAATACATCATGAATTAGCTTTAGGGAGTATAAACCCATGCAATATAAGCTCTGCAGAAGTAACTATTTTAATATAGTTTCATATTGTCAATAAAATTCAAATGCTTGCATTTATGCTAGATTGCTGCCCTTAAAGGATTCCTTGGACTCGTGAACTTACACATATAGGCCCTTACATCATTCACTTCTTGGCCCTTGTAAACCAGACCAATTCCAAAAGCCAGTTACTGCACGTAACTACAAAATATTATTAAATCATACTGAAGCAGTATAAATGCTTTATACAGTTTCTATATGATTTAAATGCTTTGTATTTGTACCTTCACAGCTGAATGATTAGTCTCAGAAGAGAAAGCATTAACCTAAATCCATATGCTCAAGGTTGCATTACAATAAAAAAAACTCAGATGGTAGGTAGCTCTCAATTTGCTACCACAGGAGGGAAAAACCATACATTTGAAGAAACTCATTTGAAGAAGTTTACACCCTTGTTTATAACACTGACTCAAGGAAGATTACTTGTCGGAATATGTGTCCCTCCTTTTGTAATATTCCCTGTGGTGGGGTGCAACTGAGTCTTCAAAGTAGTCCAGTCCATTTGCTCCCCTGATTGTTTATCTCTACCCAAACATGAGGAGTTCCAAGCCTATTAAAAACAACTCAGCCTGTGTTCCTCTAGCTGAGAGCCTAAGATCCTTTTGATTATGCCATTTAGATCACACCCTCTGCAATGTAGACTCTAAATAAATACTTAGATTGGGGGAGGGGGGCTTGAAAAATTAGCCTTAGGTGCAAGAAATCTGCCTTATTTTCCACAGAAATTTCTAATTCTGGTTTGTGTAAATGCTATGCTTTTTCCATTTTGGCTATGATGGGTAAATATGCCTTGTCCACACTAAGAATGGGAAAAGAAAGACAGAGCAGAAGGAGGAAGCACACAGACCCAAAGAACAAGGGGGAGAAATTGTTTGGGTCCGAACTTATTTCATTTTAAAACACACAATATCCACAAGACTCTGGGCAGTGTAGAACCCATAAAAATATTTATAAAGGAACAAAAGTTCACAACATAAATCTTAAATCTTAAGATAAAAGAAAGGCCAGAATGAAAACACTGTAGAGTGAAAATTCAAAAGTAGCATGATCTGTAAAAGAGAAGGATAATAAAAGCATTAAAAGCATTAAAAGCTTATCTAAAAGTACTGCAATCAGTCAGTAGCCTCACTAGGAAAGGCAACTCACAGAAACAGTGCCACCACTGAAAAGGGCCTTTTATCTTGCCATCACCTACCTAACAATGTTTGGTGGAACAATTTTAAAAAGTCCTCCGATTCGGATTCACATAAGCAGGTAAGAAAACAATGGTTAGAGCTTTAAAAAAATTACAACCATCAGCCTGAAATGGACTAGAAACAGACAGCCGGTGTGGATTGCAAGTTGGTGACAATAATAATATAACGTGAGTCTACTTTCGTCAACAGTCTAGTCCCCTTTTTTGGATTAAATGAAATCTGTAGACTGTTTTCAAAAAAGAGTACCACACAAAACCAGTTCCAATATTCTGTTTATCAAAACACATGTAATTTAAATTCTCTTAATTTCAGCAAATCTAAAGATGATGCAGTCCAGATCCAATTCAATGGTTTGGTTACTCTGTACTAGCCAAAAGAATGTACTGTTTATAAAACTAAACTTCAGTAGTCAAACATCTTACTTCATAATATGTTTCTGACATTGAAAAAGGAAAAAGGAAAATAGTGTTTAATTTAATATATTTAACATTAAGCTACGTTAGCTATTTCACAAGAAAATTTAGTGTGGTTGAAAACCAATTTGAAATCTATATATATCTACAAGAACCTTCGAGAACCCACGATATAGCCAGAAAAATTAAACAGATGTGATGAGCTGAAGCAATTAGTTTACAGGACTTACTAAAACAAACTTTTAGTTCCAGTTAAAGACGGTTTTCTCTTTTCACACTGTCCCCAGGAAAACTCATCAGGTTCTTCTGGCTTCTCGTATCATCTGCACACTGATGACACTCAGATGTATCTTTCCATCCTTGACCTTTCTCCGGGTCCTAAAGAGCAAGTTCCTTCTTGTCTTACAGATGTCTCTCAGTGGATGTGCCATCAGCATTTGAAGCTCAGTGTGTCCAAAACGGAGCTTCTTGTTTTTCCACCAAAGCCTACCATTCAATATTCCTTTTCTGTTCCTGTTGACGACATTTCTATTCAATTCAACCTGCCCAGGAATCCCGCAGTCTTGGTTTCATTATTGATTCTTCTCTGTCGTGTATCCCCCAAATTCAGGCCACAGCCAAGGTATGTAGATTCTTTTTGTATAATGTTGCTAAAATTCGACCATTTCTCTCAACCTCTACTGCCAAGATTTTGATCCATGCCCTAGTGGTCTGGCAACTAGATTTTTGTAACCTTCTTCTGGCAGGGCTTCCTCTTTCTCACCTCCATCCTTTAATTTTGGTCCAGCATTCAGCTGCACACATTATCACATCTGCTCACTGTTTCAACCATAGCTCTCCTTTATTATCATCCCTTCACTGGCTCCCCCTCCCTTTCTGTATTCAGTATAAGCTTCCATTGTTGACTTTTAAAGCCATGCATAGGCTTGCCCCTCCTTATTTATCAGAGCTTCTTTCCTCTCACCATCCCATTCATTCCCTCCGTTCTGGTAGTCAAGGTCTGCTGTCTCAGCCTAGGATTTTTACTGCTCCATCCCGGATTCATCCCTTTTCACTTCTTGCCCCTCATTCCTGGAACCTTCTTCCCCCACGAGCACGGTTCATCACTTCTTTAACCAGCTTCAAAGCTGAGCTAAAGACTATACTGTTCTGGGAAGCGTTCCCAGGCATAATAATAGTAATAATAATAAAGACAGTAAGATAGATTTAGGCCTCAAACAGATGGCCGAAAAGGGCAGCTGTTGGGCTGAATTGGCGTTGAGATGATGCTTGTCCCAAATGTGGCCGGAAGCTGGCCCGAATGTGCCTCATCCCAGAAGAACTGGCCCAAAAAGGAGGGGTAAAATACTGCTCCTCTTTGGTGCCCGGTTCAGGGCCACAGCAGCAGCCTGGACTGAGGCCGGGCACATATGTTTGCCATGGTCATGGGGCAAACAGCGGTGGCCCAGTCTGGTGTAGACCTTTTGTGCCATTTGCTCCGCCTCTTAGTTGGGGTAAGGTAGCAGCTATGTAGTACTGAGTGAAACCTGAGACATGCTCAAGAGGTTTCACAAGAATCTTTTACTATCCAGTGAAACATATGTCTGCTATTATGATAACGTGGGCTACAAATTGGAGCAATAATGTCAACCAAAGCCTGATTTGGCTTGTTGACATCACCACGTAACCAAATCGCTGTGATAGAATGTTCTCTAACATATTAGGGAGAAGAATCACCTCCTTTTTTTAAAAAAAAAAAGCCAAATAAGCTGCTATTCTTATTCAAATATGGTGTCAAATAAGCCAATAGGTGGAAGGACTAAAAAGGAGCAAATTAGTGCATGGAACATAAAATTGGGGACCATTGTGGCAATTTAGTCTGGGGGAAAATGTTTACCAATACAAATCTGAATCCAAGCAAACAGACATAGACTGGCAGCCAAGTACCAACTGCAGCTATTGCTATCATAATAGCTATAGCTATCACTACCCCACTTAGCAGGGAAACAAGAGCACAGTGTAATGGTGGAAGCACTCAAGACTTCTAGTGTTACAGGGCCAGTTGACTTTTAATCCTAGAAAACAGAGTGCATTACTACTTTCTTAAGCAAGTACTTTGAAAAAGGAGACTAATAGCTGTCATGATGCTATTTGATTTCCCTAGACAGAGAAATGCAACAACTCTATGGTAGCCATCTGTCTGTCGTTTCCTTTTCTGCCCTTACTTCAGAGGGAGAGAGGGAGTACAAGCACATAAATGTGCAGGTTGATTCTGGCAGTTGCCATAGCACAGTTGTCTTTTCCAATGGAGGAAATGCAGAGTTGTGACAGTCACTGGAAGTAAGGGAAAGGAGGAGAAAGGAACAGGTAGGCAGACCCTGTAATATCTTACTTACAAAGTTGCTACAGACTACAGTTCACTCTTTTGCCTTAGACATTCAATATGATGATCAAGAATATAAAGATGCCTTCAACAAAACATACTCACCACCTAAAACTGTCTCCAACTTTTAAGCAAACATTTGCTGTCTTACATCTATACCTATGTGAGTGTTCTGTTACTATATTTTATAACCATCCTATAACATTACAAGGAAGAAGAATACTAGATATATTTTCTCATCTAGGAGCTCTACCTGTAATCAGTTGGTTAACTGCAGCATTTAACTAGAAAACTTCCTCCAAACACGAGTAATTAGTAAAACAATGGTGCATATATGAAGGCTTCTTCTCTTCTTTTCTTTTTGAGGAAAATATCAACACCATGCTGCTCTATAGAGAACTATAGTTGCTCCTTGGAACTTGCAGGGGATCCATTCCGGATCTCCCCCCCCCTACAAGTTCCAAATCTCATACATATTTGAGCCCCATAGGATTGGAGTGTGTGCATGTGGGGTGCGTCCAATGGCCGTGCACTCCATTAAGGCTAATGGCGGTTGCCCCTCCATAGATTTTCAAGTCCATGGATTTCAAGTCCGTGGACTTGGAGGGGCACCTGTACTTCTTATACTGTAATATTCAAAACTGATCACTTTAAACAAATATTTGAAAGATGCTTTCTTCAAAACAATCCATTTCTAATAATTGAAAAAGGAGAAAAATGTTAAAAGCATTTTTCTGTGCCTTCAAAAGAAACTGTTCAGTGGGCCAAAGACTTCAAACACTGATGTACATTGCATTATACTACACACTTCTCTTGCACATACCGAATCATCATGGAATTACAAATATAAAATAAGAGACTCTCAACACCAGGAGCAAACTAATAGGGAAGATATTTCAGAAAAGTTTTTAAATAAGAGACGTTTTAAGTTGTTCACCTGAAGGAAAATCTATATAAATTCTTACTTACTTTAGAAGCCCATGGCTGCAGACAGTTGGCGTAACAACGAACAAGGAAAGCCATTTCTTGGGTTGAAGAGGAAAGTTTCCACTCACAAGCAAAAGCCACAGACAATAAATAAAGATCCAGAGAAGATTCTTCTTACAAACCATAAACCAAATAAATGGATCTTCAGGCATAAAATCAGGCAGATTTTATTTTGACAGCAGTTACAACTGTAGCTTCCACTATATATCAGCAGCTTTCAGTGTTGCAAAAAAAGTCCAATTTTAACAAGCACATAACTGTACACATTTAAAAAATCAGTGGTGCTTCTTATTGGATTCCCCAAGCAGAATATGTACCTGAAACAGCACAGCTAAGATAAATTCAAGACAAGACTACAAATTAATTGCAACAGTCCAATAGAAGGTAGATACTGAATTCCTGTTAAGAACGTTCCAATTCGAAGGCACAGTAAAAGCTGGCTACTCTTGAGATTCCCTTTTCCCCATCTTTACATTTAGTTGCAAAGGGTCTTCTTAAGAAGACTGAGGAATCCTTCATATCAAAGTTTCTTCCCTATACTCCTGCACACCATGACTACAAGATAGAATGCATGCCGAGCTAGAATCTTCAGGAAAAATATACATGCAAACACACACTTAACAGGTTTGCACTGCAAAACTGCTCAAAGCCTCTGCAATCAAAATCGTTTCTCCCACCCCAATGCAGCCTTTAAAATGCTGCAGTGTAGCTTAGAATTCTAAAGAATCAGCCAGATACCAGGATTATCCAAAGCCAGAATTTACCAATTAAAACCTTTCTAATGCACTGCAAAATGCAGCATCCACAGCAAGACTGAATGCTTGAGTCCCAATTCCTACTATCTTTGCTCGTTTCTCAGCAGCTCCCTCAGGAGAAGCTTTCATCGATTGGATGCTCCGCAGCAAGATGAAATATCTAATAAGGAGGAGAGAGAGTGGGAGGGGAATGGAGCTAAAAGGATGACATCACCTGTATAGAAAGCCTTTAGAAACTGCATTAGATCAATTGGCTACTGTATCTGCAGATGCAGCCAGAGCAATTTATTGACATAGTATAAACACACCTCTGTACAACAATTCAACAAAACAAACTCTATGATACATTTCATATTGCTCCGTTTATCTGACATTATACACAATTCCTTTGGGTGGGTTTCTTACCACTTACTCTTGAAAGCTATGTCTGTTCACATGTTTTCTTAAGGAGCATTATGAGCAAAGCATATCTTTTTGTCACTGCTATTAATACAAGTTCTTCATTATCCCTCTACAGACTCTGCATATCCACAACCTTTTGCAACAAACACATTCACTCAGCAAACTATAAACCTCTTCTCAAACTCTGTAATATTGGGGAAAAAACAAATTTTTAATTGGGAAAATCAAATTACACCAAGTGCAGCATATACATAGTGTTACACACACATCTGTCAGAACAGAAGTTAATAAGACTTTGAAACTTTGAGTAGCAATTTCAATCTAAAATTTAAAAAAACATGTTATCTGTTTTCTATATCCAGAATGTAGAATCAGAGGAATATCCCTTTAAATGGTAAAATCTGAGTAGGGTGGGTGTAGGGATGATGCAGATTTTATGTACAGCTCATGTTACGATCAAGTGGCAAATCCAAATCAAGGATACAATTTCCTTCCAGCTGCAACATGGACTCCAAAAAAAAAAAAAATTAAAAAAATTTACAAAAATTAAAAAAAAAGAAAAGAAAAGAAAAAGAACAAAGAAAAAAAAGACCAAAGATTTCCCTTTTCTACATGGGCTACGTGACCCTCACAGCCTCCATTCCCATTTACAATATGTTATTCACCTCCACTTCATTAGCTGTCCAATTAAATCAAATCTCCTTTTTACCAATCCTCAATATTCACTACACAGTGTGGTATAGGGGTTTGAGTGTTGGACTATGACTCTAGAGACCAGGGTGTAATTTCCCACTCGGTCATGGAAACCCACTGGTTGACTTTGGGTGAGTCACATACTCTCAACCTCAGAGGAAGGCAAAAGCAAAAGCCCCGCTAAACAAATTTTGGCAAGAAAACCCTGTACTGGGGTCTCCTTTAAATTGCCATAAATCAGAAACAACTTGAAGGAACACGACAAACAAACACACCCAAATTACTGTTTGTAGGAGCTACTTTCCATGCATTGTGGCACACAGATACTCAACAACACCATTCAAACAGATCGTCAAGTGAAGAACACTAAACTGGGTGAAATCATGTCAACAATCCTGAACTTCACAAAAAACTCTGGACTGCACTTTAAAGCTGGTGAAAAATCACATCAGCCTGCAGGTTACATATAATTTACTGTATTTTCTGGCGTATAAGACTACTTTTTAACCCAGGAAAATCTTCTCAAAAGTCAGGGGTCGTCTTATACGCCGGGTTTTGTCTTATAGGGCGGGTGCTGAAACTTCCGAGCCAGACTGGAGATTCTGGGACTTTGTATACAATTTTGTATACAATCCAAGCAGGCTTTGTATACAACAAAGTTTTCCTGCTAAGTACCTGAATGTCATAAGAATTTGAATTAAAATTACTATACTGAAATCAAATCTGATGTTTTTTTAAAATTTTATTTGGTGTGCATTGGAAGAGGGGTAGTCTTATACAGTATATCCCAAACTATATTTTAACTGGAAAAATTGGGAGTCGTCTTATATGCCCAGTCATCTTATACACTGGAAAATACGGTATTAGCAGCAGAAATCACCTGTACGCGAAATGGTCCAAAGATGCAGAAAACACAAACAGATATAGAAAGGTACATGCAATCAATACCAACTATATTCTATCAACAGAACTAGAAAAAATAAGCCCCTGTCTTTCCCTGTAGCCCCTCTTCATGTACTTTCAAAATCTGTTCCAAAGAATGAGGTACCCTGGAGATGGGAGTTTAGTCCTGTTGCCACTGACAGAAGTCCATTAGTGCAATGCTGAATTTCTATTCAGAAAACTTTTTGAAAAGGTTTTTTTTTAATCCAGAGGTGAGCTTTGCTGGTTTCCCATTCTTTGTCCAACTTCCTGAAACTATGATCCATGTCTAATCTGCAGTGCAGGAATAATGCAGTTTGACACTAATTTAACTGCCATGGCCCAAAGCTATATATTTCTGGGATTTGTAACTGTGGGTTGGAACAGACGGGCACGAAAGAGCAGCCTGAGTCTGCTCCAGCCTCAAGCAGGTCGGAACCCCGCTGTCCGCAAAGCCGACTCCCAAGGCAGGCTGTGGACACAGAGGCCAACCAGCACCACCAGGAATTGGACTATCCTGGCTCCTTTTTGCTCCTGGCTTCAGCGTCACTTCTGACTGCTTTGGGAGCATGCATCATTTAAACAGCACGCCTCCAAAACAGCCAGAAGCTGCTTCATTTGGCTCATCTGTTCGGGACATGTGTTACAAATTTTACTTCCCTATCAGAGCGCTTTAGTGTCACAACAAATTACAGATCCCAGAATTCCATAACAATGGGCCAAGGCAATTAAAGTGGTGTCAAACTGCATTATTTCTTCAGTACAAATTAGACCCCAAAGTACTGAAGACCCTCAAGAATATTATGGAAGGGAGTAGGCTGCTAAAAATGTGTGATAATTGCCCCATCTTCCTTTCTACTCAAGGAAGCTATGCTAGATCATTTATCTTACATGAATGGAAGGACAGCACAGAATAATACTAGTAGAGTAAAACTTTAGACTGCCATGATTATATGTGAAAACCTTTTGGTTTTTATAGCTAAATCTATTAATATCAAGCATTGTTTGAGAAAATGAGGGAAACATTAAATGTTTAAATTTGATTTAATATTTTTGCTCCCCCAAAGAAGGGAAGTTAGCAACCCAAGCAATGTAGCTACACCACATTAAATGATTCATATAATGCTGCTCTAAAGTGTGTGAGAATAAACCCCAAGCAGGGAACTATGCTTCCAAAGAAGATGCCTTGTCACATGTAATTGCTGGTGTAATGCATAACTCTTCATGTGATCTAGTTTTAGTACAATTAAGACTGTTATGTTTAACAATAAAATTGGGATTCTTCCTTTGCCTGGATGCTAGCAAACACATTGTTATTCAAGTAACCTAGAGATAAGTCTTGTATTAGCCTTTTAAAATTGCTGAGATGTGCATGAAATTCTGTCCTCTAAAGGTTTTGGCACATGAGCAATATTTCACAACTACGGTAAACACAAGCTAAGTAATAGGAAGAATAATTCTACTTCCTTCTAGTTTCCCCTTTAAATGAAGATGACATCATTTTCTTTCCTCTTCCTACAAATCAGACGGCAGCTACAGCAGCTCCCTAGAGAAATGTATCCAAGACCCTACATGCAATCCTGCTAGCCTAACAGCTATATACAAGGGAGAACTGACCTAATTCCATGCTGGCTTGGCACCTTTTTAAAATGATGTTTCTTTAACCATATTGTGACACAGGTTTCTCAATAAATTATTTGTTGCAGATTTATCTGCAAAAGAATGAAACATATTTCAGCATGAAAATAATCGAAGTATGACTTTAAATTTAACATGGGGCTAAAGATGATACCAAAGAGATATGGTAAATAATTTCTTTCATTTAGCAAAAATATTATAAATAATAGGTTTTTCAATATTAAACATGCTTTTATCTATCTACATATCTAAGAGAGAAGGGGAGAGAACAGGATGGTGGGAATCAAGCAAGGAGGAGGTATATTTCTATAATTTAATTATTATTTGGATTTTTTATTTCTGCATTTATTTTCAACAGGACTAGTTTCCCATTAAAAGATAGATTTATGCAATAATTGTACAAAGACTGACACGGCATACGTTAACTGGCATTACAGGATTTTTAGTCAACCTATTCATCATAGTCCAAAAAATGCCACTTGTCTCAGATCCTCATTTGTGCTCTGAGGATGAATTTCCTGTATAATATGTGGAACAGCAATGACTAGGAAAAGTACAAGAGCATCAGCTGATAGGTGCTACACTGTAAGTAGTAGAATGGCTTCAGTAAGTACTCAATAAGGTGTTCAAACAGGAGTTGAAAACCTGGAATATACCCAGTAGCTGACAAGCAGTACGTCAGGTTACAAAGCAAGTTGTCATCGTCATCACCATCATCATCATCTATAGCTTAGGAAGAGGAACTTCTAACATTTTAGTAGTAAAATGGAAGGTCATCAAGAGTGCTTGTAATGTATTCCAGAACAGAAAGTACTAACACTGAAAACTATTATTGGCAAAAAGATCAGAATCTGAGTGCCTCTCAGTGCTGGCACATTTTGTGATTTTGTACAGATAGACCGACACCCAAATAAGCTCATTTTTAAAAAAACAATTTTCAAATAAAATTAAAATCATGCATCCTTAGTCTGTTTTTTAAAAATGAAATACTCCTCTTGAATCTTTGCAGAGCTGAAGTACTGACAACTCTTATGAATGACCCTCATTTCCTTCTCCCCAGTAGCATTATGGTCTGACAATAAACAACCAATGTACCATAGTTTTCACTGCAGCTTACTACTATGCTGCAGAAAAATCCTACCAAAACGAACAGCAAGATTCAAGAGCTATATGAATATGTAAGCCATCCTAAGGGAGGCAAAAGAGGAAGGAGGGAAGGGGAGGGAAGAGAGATAGGAGGGGAGCGTAAGAGAGAGGCTGTCACTAGGACTAAAATGATGTAAGCTTCTAAAATTAGAACCAGTGATACAGAGGGAACAATAAAAAGGCACCATAGATTCAATTTCCCTGTAAGCTCTGTAGCTACTTTTCTTCTTCCAGATAATGTGCTATACATAAAAAGGTCATTTCCCATATAGAGTATCTGACGTCTATATTTTTACAAACTAATCTGAAATTTATATGAGTTGCTTCATTCATTGCCGATTCAAGCATGTCTTTTTTCATGCGGTAGCTGTGTCCATGTGCAATATGATGCACACAAAAAATGCTATCTTGGTGCATGCTTGTAAAAACAAAATACCTAGCTTTATATAGGGCTTCCTTGAAAAGCCAGAGTCAACACTTTAATTTAAATTAAAATATTAATCCCAATATGGAAGGTCTGCCTTTACAGAATGGAATATAAGGAGGGGAATCATATGCACTGCAGTGTTTCTCCTTCAAGACAGGGTGGAGAAAAGGTTGTTAGTATATTTACAACTCACATTTAAATGTAGAGAGAAGTGTATCTCTTTTACAACATCAGAGTCCATTTATCAAACTTTTTGATAAAATATTAGACAAAGGAACATTAGTGACTTTTTGGAGCAGTGTATATTGCTTTTATCATGCAGAGGCAATTGTTTCCAACTGCCTCATTGTGATGGCTTGAACTGTCCTTAATTACAAGAGGGCACATCATGTGTGTCTTGCATTTGTCACTGAACCATGAACAAACTCTACACATTTCTGAAGATATTTGTCTTGAAAACAGTCCATCTGATATGAAAAATTTATACAATATTGTCTTACTATATTACACTGGTGTTCTTGTTAAGTGACACCCGGTCATTTTCTATGTATGGCAAAACTATGAATGAGAGACCTCCAAGGCACCCTATCATCAAGAGCCCTGTTCATGTCCTGCAAACTGAGGACCCTGACTTCCTTTAACTATTTGGCTGTAATGCAGTCTCCCTCTTTTCTTACTGTCCTTTACTTTACCAAACATTACTCTCTTTTCTAATGAGCTATGTCTAAGTACAATAATCTCGATTTAGTCTACACTGGCGATGGACAGCAAACGTATGCAGGGGCAGATTCAAACAGCTTCTGCATAGTAAAAGTAACATGTAGGTCAACCAATGCTTCTAGGGCTGCCTTCGCACTGCAGAAATAATCCAGTTTGGCATCTCTTTAACTGCCATGGCTCAATGGGAACTGTCATTTGTTGTGGCACCATAACTCTGACTCAAAAAGCTATAATTCCCACAAATCCATAGCATTCAGCCATGGCAGTTAGTGGTTTCAAACTGGATTACTTCTATAGTGCAGATGCAGCCTAGGTGCATCTTGAGGAAACTGTATCAACTGGATTATGTCCAAATACACATCAACTAAATATGTCATTACAAAGGTTTCTAATAACAAAGCATTTGCTAAACTACATAACAAATATAATTCCCAAGCACTATTGTCAACATGCCATTCAAATGTATGTATTAAAAGAATCATACACATGTTGCTATGTGTATGTACTGAAGTTGTCTTCTCTCTCAACCTCAAGACAGGGGCATGGGAATGGGGCCAGCAAAGGTCTATTTCTGTTTCATTTTGCAATGGTTTAAGTGCATACTTTTAAATTTAAACTTAAAAAGCAATTTAATAGTTATTTTCCCCTTTCTGGTATAAATACAGTTGAACTGAATTTCTTAATTTAGGGCCCAGAAAGACAGGCTGAAAAAGCCAGCTTCTGCATGGCTTGTGGGCATGGCGATTAGATGATGCGCTGAAGCTGCACCTGAGCTGCAGAAACCTGGCCCAAAAGGAAGCGGGGTTTTTTCACTCTGATTTGGGCCCACGGCAGAGGGTGCCCTCAGGGCTGCAGCATGTGGTTGCAGTGGTCCTGAGGCATCTTTCTTGCTGGTCTGTTTCCCCACTTACTGATTATTAAATGTAATCACCCCTTTTCTCTTAACTTTCTTATCTTTAGTTGTGTACTAGTTGATCCATTTTCTTCTGGTCTGTTTCCCCTCCTCTCTTACTGATTATTAATTTTCATTATACCTTTTCTCCTAACGTTCCTATCTTTAGTTCTGTACTAGTTGATCCATTTTCTTAATTGTGTAACCTCACCTAATGCAATGCTGACAATGAAATCTTAAATGA
>NC_056523.1:101525370-101544715 GCF_019175285.1 Sceloporus undulatus
AATAATAATAATAATAATAATAATAATAATAATAATAATAATAATAATAATAGGCTGTTTTAACACATATATAAAAACACAGGATGCTGTCTTATCAGTTTTGGCCACAAAGATTCTTTCCTATCTTTTCCTGATATTCCTTCCTGGCTGTCTCTATTGTAGTATGAAAATAAGAAACAAGGATTTAAGCAAAAACATCTCAAACCAAAAATGCTTCACTAGAGATGTCCTAGTTTGCTTATGGTTCGTGTAAAAGCAGAATACAGTTCTGGCTGCATGACCAGAAGGATCAATTGGACTGAATAAGCTGAAATATTATGAAATATTTATTGTTTCATCTTTGAGGAATCAGAAAAAACATACAAAGTTTGGGGAATAGGGTGAAAGAAGGGACAGGGTAGATTCACAGAAAGTTGGAATTATTTTCACAAACAGGAATACTCTTCATTTCCTCCTATCCTAAATACATTCTCTGTATGTGCCTTCAAGCTATCTGTTGACTTATGGTGACCACCACCACCACCTCTGCCAAATTTGACTTCATGCAATATTTATTTTCCATTAATATTTTATAAATTTTGCTAGTTATTCCTTTCATATTTTCATTTTCCTCTAGTTCTTTTCCATTCTGAATTATTTGTTCAAATTACGTATATTTTTTCTTTTCTACATCCTTTTTCTTCCAGTTTTTGAACCATTGTTCTGTTTACATATAATGAAACCATGACATTTTTATTCCCCTAAATTTCTCTTTTATATTTTCTCTTCCTATTTTTAATTCTATCCAATTTTCTATTTTATCTTCCTTCCTTTCCTTTAATTGCTTATCTAATAAATTTCTTAAATTCTTTGGGAATGACTTTAACATTATTATTTGTACTACCAATGAATTTTCACTCAATAATTATTTTTATATTTATTCCATATTTCTAATATATTTTTCATAAGTGGGCTTTCAATTTCTTTAATTTCTTTTCTACTAAATTCTTTAAAGAAAATATTCCCTATTTTCATATGTATTTTTTTTTCTGTTACTAACCAGCCCAGATCTGATGTACCTAACATACCTTCTATTACATATCTTAATTGAATGGCCTTATAATATCCCTTTATATTAGGGAGGCTTAACCCTCCCTTTCCCTATCCCCATGAATTTCAATAGGGTTTTCTGAGGCAAGAATACTCAGAAATGGTTTTGCCAGTTCCTTCCTGTAAAATATAGTCTCCTGCACCTAGTATTTGTTGGAAGTCTCCCATCCCAGTACTAACCAGAACTGATCCTGTTTAGCTTAGAAGATCAGACAGGCCCTGGTGCCTTTAAGGTATTTAGATCGCTTCAAAGACACTCTATATTTCCACAAATAGGTCATACTGATTTCAGTAACAGATAGAGTGGTGTGCATTTTTAAACTGCTACTTCTAATTAAAATTTATTCTCCTCTAATCATTATTTAATTAACTAGGTTCTGAATCAGAAATGATAAGCCTTTTTGATCTATCTAGCAGAAAGAATTCCACGTCAAAAATTCAACAGAGGAAGCTTTTCCTAACACAAAGATGCAGCACTGGGTTTCATATTCATTATACACTTGTCGAAAAGTCCAGGATTCCTTGTAGATCAACATATAGTACCATTACAAATACTAGCATTGCGGTTCTATTAGCAATATTATAATGTGTGTGTGTGTCTGTGTCTGTGCACACACACATGCATCTGTGCATCTATGTATGTATATATCCACACTATTCCAATGTGTGTTAACACCAATGTCTGTTTCATTGTGGGAATTTGGAATCACTATTTGGAAGACACAGGAAATATATGGTCTTTCATTCTTTAAGAACAAGCAATTGTATATGGTACAGGTAAACTGTATCTCACTACCTGGAATTTATGAAGTATGCTGAAGAACTACAGTGGGTCCTCAGAATCCATGGGGGTTTGGTTCCAGAATGTGGATGCTTAAGTCAACACAGTCGGCCGTTGCCTTACGCGGGGAATCCGTTCCGGACCACCACCACCCCCGCGTAAGGCAAAGTCCGCCTATGCTCAAGCCCCATTAGAAACAATGGGGCTCGTGCGTGGTGACGCGGTGGCATGTGAATGGGACACGCCGTCCCTTGTGCCCTGCGCGCTCCCCGCAGCTTGAGCGCGTACGCTCAAGACCGTGTATAACATGGGCGCACTGTATTTAACATTTAAAATTAGCTGGGTGACAAGGTTCGGTCACCAGGAAGGCATTCTTTCTGCACTGTTGCTCACTTTTCCATCATGAAGGCACTGCGATAATTTAAACCTTTTCCTGACTCTGTTTCCCACCTTCTCATCCTTCCCCTCACAAAGCCGCTGCCAGATTTTAAACCCCTTTGCCACTGATCCACCTCAGGGAGGTGCAGCAGAAGGAGTGGGGCAAGGCAGAAAAGGGGTTAAATTGTGCCAGAGGCTTCCTTTTGTGAAGGTGAGAAACAAAGTAAGGCAAAAGTGTAAATTCTGGCAGAGGCTTTCTTATGAGGAACTGGGAAACAGAGTGAGGCTGAGTTTAAATTTTGGCATGAAGGTGGTGAGGAAGATTTGTTCTGACTGTGGCTTTATGGTGGGATTGACTTCCATGGTGGAAGGAGGCATCAGCTTGCCCAGGTCTTACCGCAGCAGCCTTTGCTATTGCGCTGAGACTGCTTTTCAGTCTTTCTATCTCAGGTTAAAAAATGTACCGTATATATTTGACTATAAGTCAATCTCATGTATAAGTCAAGGGCAGGTTTTGGGGCTAAAATTATGGATTTTGACATGACCCATGGATAAGTCGAGGGAAAAACATGAAGGCTCCTTCAGTGTGTGTGTATGAATACAGCAAGAGAGACGCTTAATTGAGGCTATTTGTTTCAATGTTGGTTTCAGCCAGCCAGCGTGGCGGGAGAGGGTCTGCTTATTTAAAAGCAATTAATCACTCAAGATTCTTTCTGCTTGGTGCAAGAGAAAAAGAAACTATCTTGGATCTCTGTTTGTTTAACAGCAGTTAATCACTCAGGGCTCTTTTCAGCTTGGCTGAAGAGAAAAAGAAACTATCTTTCACCGTGTGGGGAAATCTGAAAGAGCTGCTATCACATTACCACACTAACCCATAAATAAGTCGACCTAGGATTTGGGGGTCAATTTTTGGGCATAAAGTTTTATACTTATGGATGAGTATATATGGTAAATGTTTCTTTGCTTCAGTCTGTAAGTGCTCAAATCTGCAGATATCGAACTTGTGAATATCAAGGGCTCACTGTATTTCCTCAGTTGCTGTGCCTGGCTCCCAGGCTCTGTAAAGTGAAACTAACATTGAATTCTCTCATGAAACACACATAATCACCTACATATTCATGCATACAGACACAGAGTTGAAAGTACAACCCTTGAAAGAAATATAGTAGCTAGTATTCGCTACTACCAATATTTGTTCCTAACATGCTCCATAAACACATGGGTTAATCCAGTCATCAAAACAAAGCCATTGCAATTACCTTTACAGATTTGCTTCAACACATGAAAATAGAAATATTGTGTTTCTTTAAAGATGAGGATTCCATGAGTCTGAAGCATGCAGAAAAAATTGTAACATTACCTTACAATAAACAAGCACTTTTCCAAAATTACAAGAGAGAAAATAGTCAAAGTCTGAAAGCCAAACCCTTACATTCATAGGTTTCTGAGCAATCCCTGAAAGAATACTATGTTTTAAAGAAAGCATAAATAGCAGAGTATTTTTCCTAAACAAGGTAATAAAACCTTACTGTATCATATAGCTTATTGCCTTTTGTTCTCAGATATCTGGAAGGATTCACTGTTCAGATCATAGTAATCAAGGAGCAAAATGGCATGCTTATTTATTTACTACATTTAGATCCTACCTTTGTGCTTTAAAAAAGGCACTCAGGGTCATTTTAAATTAAATAAAAAGTAAAATAGAAATTAAATAAAAACACTTAGAAACAGCACTCCTCAGAGGAAGGTGGCACACAGTGGCATCACTTGAGGTATGCACAGGGTGACACCCCAGAAGAGGGGTGATACCTGCCCCCCCCTTGAACTTCACTGCTGCGGCCCCATTCTCCTCATGAAAATATTTTTATTTAATTTAAAATTACCCCGAGTGCAAGGAGAATGAGGCCATGGCAACGAGGAAGGCTGAGTGTGCACTCCTTGCACCTCCTTGCCATGGTCCCATTCTCCTCATGAGGAGAACAAGGCTGCAGCAATTAGGAAGGTTGAGCACACACACCCTCCTAGCAGCTACCATCTCCATAAGCCCAGCCTCCCACACTGGATGACACCAGTGCATGTAAGCAGCTTGGCTTGAGCTCACTTATCTATTTTAAGTTGTGGGTTTTGTTTGTTTTGTTTTTATTTTCAGTCTGTCCAGCTATTTTACAACCTTTATAGTGTGTTTTTTTAAAATAAAACAATCACATTCAGTTTTGTTAGGCACAGTGCCCAAGCATAAGGACTTTCCCACCACTCTCTGGAAAAGTATGCAGCATGGCATGGGGACAGAACCAGAAGGAAAATTTATTTCACACTACATCATGTAAGTGTCCACAGTTATGCCTTACTTAATTACTTAGGCTCAAATTACTATGGATTCAAATCCACAGTCTACAATTGCTAATAGTTACAAAGTGGCGTAGTGGTTTGAGCATTTGACTACAACTCTGGAGACCAGGGTTTTGAGTCTCCGTTCAGCCATGGAAACCCTTGGATGACCCTTGGGCAAGTCACACTCTCTCAGCCTCAGAGGGAAACAAAGGCAAACCTCCTCTGAACAAATCATGCCATGAAACCCCTGTGATAGAGTCACCTTAGGGTTGTCCTAAGTCTGGAACAGTTTGAAGGCACACCACCAACACAATAACAACTGGCAATACAACTTGTAAAACAGGTATATTTCATTTAATTAAGCAGATTCCTGGCCATTACATTCCTGGGAGGGAGTGAAAAGGCAGGCCCAATGCCATCAAGCCTAGCTTGAAGTAAAAGAGGCTTCCCTCCATGCCATATGTCATCATCTGGCCTGGGAGAGAGTGAAAAGGCAGGCCCAACGCCATCAGACCTAACCTCAAGAAGAAGAGCCCTCCCTCCATGCCATCACCACAGACCCTTACCTTGCTCCTATGCAATGCCAGGTCGGTGAAAAATAAATCTCATATCATCTATGATTTACTGGATGACTATGACGCTGACCTGGCATGCAGCACAGAGACCTGGCTGGGAGAGAACAGCTGTACGGCCTGGACAAAAGCCCTCCCAGCTGGGTATGCAGTACAGGAGCAGGTTAGGGAAAGTGGGCGAGGGGGGTGTGTGGCCTTGGTCCATAAAAGTAATATCACCTTGACCAGGAACCCAGTCTCGAAACTGAGACAAGTGTGTTTACCTGACCCTGAAGGCCAAGGACAGTCTGGGGATTCTGTTGGTCTACTGTCCACCCCGTAACCTAACAGACTCCCTGGCCGAACTGACACAGCTGGTCTCGGAGCTGGTGTTGGAGTCCCCTAGGCTTATAGTCTTGGGGGACCGCAACATCCCCTTCGAGGCCGGCTCAGTTGTTCATGGAATCCATGACAGCCATGGGCCTGTCCCAGTTGGTCTCGGGTCCGACACACTGTGTAGGCAACGCACTCGATGTAGTCTTTAGTACGGACCGAGAAAATCCGTGGGTGGAAATAAATGATATTTCTCCCATGTCATGGACAGACCATTACCTGGTCAAAGTAGGACTGAAGGCCACGATCCAGAAACCCCTCAGGGGTGGAGGACCTATTATAATGGTCCACCCTCGAAGGCTGATGGAACCCAAAAGGTTCCAAGAAGCCTTAGAAGGTATTGTGTTTGGGAACGATGGCGATTCTGCTGATACCCTGGTTGATACTTGGAATACAAACCTCACCAGGGTAATAAATAGTATCACTCCCAAGCGTCCTTACCAGCCCGCTCCGAAGAAAAGATCCTGGCATACTAAAGACCTTCGGCAGATGAAGCGGGCTGCGCAACGACTAGAGCGCTACAGGCGGAAACATTGGAACTTATCCGACAAGACACTCCATAAGAACATGTTACGTTCCTACGGAGTGGCAATCAATGCAGCAAAGAACTCGTTCTATGCTGCACGGATTGCATCGGCAGAGTCGCGCCCAGCAGAGCTGTTCAGGGTGGTCAGGGAATTAACACAAGTACCGACCACCCTGAACCCTTTATTAGAACCAATTTCTGCCTGCTGTGACGCTTTTAATGACTTTTTTGCCGATAAAATCTCTCGGATAAGGGCCGATCTCGATGCCAGTCTTATAGGAGAACCTATAGCAGAAGCTTCCAGTGTCTCTGGAAACAAGGTTATTCTGGATCGTTTTGAGTTTGTTAATACCGAGGACGTGGACAAGCTTCTTGGTCAAGTGAAAAGGACGACATGTCCTCTCGATCCCTGCCCTTCTTGGCTGACCGTCCAGGGAGGAGATGTTATAAAAATTGCTTTACATCTTATAATTAACACATCTCTTCGGGAAGGTATATTTTCATCGCCTTTGAAACAGGCTACAGTATAGTGAAACTGCTTTTAAAGAAACCTTCCCTTGATCCCCTGCAAATGAGCAATTATAGACCGGTCTCCCCATTACCATTCTTGGGCAAGGTGATTGAGAGGGCAGTCGCCTTTCAACTCTAAGCAGTTTTGGATGAAACTGATTTTCTGGACCCATTTCAAACTGGCTTCAGAGCGGGACACGGAGTGGAGACTGCCATGGTCGCCTTAGTCGATGATCTCTGTCTGGGCATTGACAGGGAGAAATGACCCTGTTAGTGCTCTTGGACATCTCAGCGGCCTTCGATACTATCAACCATGGTATCCTTCTGGAACGCCTGGGAGAGTTGGGTATCGGGGGGCACTGCGCTCCAGTGGTTCCGATCCTACCTCTCGGGAAGGTTCCAGTCGGTGAGGCTGGGGAGTAGCTGCTCCCGTAAAAGGGAACTGACATCTGGCGTCCCTCAAGGCGCCATTCTATCCCCCATGCTATTTAACATTTACATGAAGCCGCTGGGAGAGATCATCTGGAAGCATGGAGCACGGTGTTATCAGTACACTGATGACACCCAGATCTATCTCTCCATGTCTCTGACTGATTTAGTGACTAAGGATGGCACCTCCCCTCTGGATGCCTGCCTGGGGTCTGTAATGGACTGGATAAGGGAAAACAAACTCAAGCTGAATCCAGAGAAAACAGAGGTACTTGTGATAGGCACCCCAAGCCCAGACAGGGAAGTTTGTCACCCTATCCTGGACGATGTTACTCTTCCCCTAAAGGATAAAGTTCGCAGTTTGGGGGGGTACTCCTGGTCTCATCACTACAATTATCATCTCAAGTAGATGCGATGGCCAGGAGTGCCTGGTACCAGCTTCGGCTGATACGCCAACTGCGCCCCTGTCTGGACAGAAAGGACCCTGAAACTATACTACATGCACTGGTAACTTCTCGCTTGGATTTCTGCAACGCGCTCTACATGGGGCTACCTTTGTACCAGGTTCGGAAGCTGCAACTAGTGCAGAATGCTGCAGCCAGATTGATCACAGGTACCCCCAGATGGGACCATATAACACCTATTTCAAAATCTCTTCACTGGCTACCTACTAGCTTCCAGGTGCAATACAAAGTGTTGGTCGTTACCTATAAAGCCCTATATGGCTTGGGCCCGAGTTACTTAAGGGAGCGCCTCTCCCTACACAATCCGCCCCACACCCTCAGAACAAAGGAGAAACTTCTGCTTGATTGCCCCAGGGTAAAACTGGCAGCAACTCACCGGAGGGCTTACTCTTCGATAGCCCCTACTCTCTGGAATGCACTTCCAGAGAAGATCCGACTTTGCCCCACAATAGAAACCTTTAAGAGGACATTAAAGACTCACCTCTTTCAAGTAGCTTTCCCCTCTGATTTGGTTTAGATAATGAACCCTCCTACCCATAATCTGTTGTTTTTAGCTATATGTACTTGCCCTGGGTTTTTATGCGATTTGTATGAAGTTGTGATTGTAATATTTTATTGTTCTGTACTGTGACATGTGTCACATAATTTGTCAAACTGTAAACCGCTTTGATCTATAGGAAAGGCGGTATATAAATAAAACTTATATTTATTTTTATTATTTATTTTATCATCAGGCCTGGGAGTGAGTGAAAAGGCAGGCCCAAGGCCATCAGGGCTAACCAGAGCAAGAAGAAGGGCCTTCCCTCCAGTCCATCTGCCATGATCAAGGCCTCAGAAGGAGAGAAGAACCACTGGACTTGATCCCCTTCCCCACCACCTTTTCCTTCTCCTTTTGTGTCATGTCTTTTTAGATTGTAAGCCTGAGGGCAGGGAATCGTCTAATTAAAAATAATCATAATTGCAAGCCACTCTGAGAGCCTTTAGGGCTGAAGAACGGGGTATAAATACTGTAAATAAATAAATAAATAAATAAATAAATACTTCTCTAACAGAAAAGCTGGTACCAGAACTAGAAATAACATGGAAAAAATTGAAACATATTGCTAAGTAACATCAAAGTGCAATCAAAATGGCAAAGAACAGACAAGCTAGGAGAAGCTGTAGCAGTTTGCTTTTGCCTGAGCCTAAGAGGAAGGCTCAACTGTCTCCTATCCTCTGTCTCTGCTGAGTTAACTGAACACAAACAACTTTGGCACTTTTAACTCAGTATTCACAAACTGAAGTAAGCCATAGACAAAACAGGAAAAGGGGGAAAGAAGAAAGAAACTGAAGAATTTAAAAGGCAGCTAAAACGGGGAAACAATGGAACAATAATCAGGACTATCTCTGCCAAATCCGCACAGTTGGAGGGTATGTCAACATGAATCTACAGTGTGATGCAGCAGCTAAAAAAGCCAATACGATTCTAGGCTGCATCAACAGAAGCAAAGTGTCCAGATCAGGAGAAGTAATAGTGCCACTCTATCAAGAATACTGTGTCCACTTCTGGGCACCACAATTCAAAAAGGATGTTGACAAGCTGGAGTGTGTCCAGAGGAAGGCAACCAAAATGATTAAAGGTCTGGAAACCATGCCCTACAAGGAGAAAGGTAGGGAGCTGGAGAAAAGAAGGTTAAGGGGTGATATAATACCCCTGTTTAAATATTTGAAGGAATGTCATATTGAGGATGGTGCAATCTTGTTTTCTGCTGTTTAAGACTAGGGCACAGAGAAATGAATACAAACTACAGTCAAACAGAAAAATGAATGCAAACTACAGTCAAACATAAAAATGAATGCAAACTACAGTCAAACAGATTCTATCTCAACATTAGGAAGAACTTCCTGACAGTAAGAGTTGTCTGACAGTGGAACACACTCCCTCAAAGTGTGGTGGGGTCCCCTTCTTTGGAGGTTTTTAAAGAGGCTGGATGGCCATTTGTTGGGGATGCTTTGATTCTGTGTTGCTGCTTGGCAGGCGGTTGGACTGGATAGCCCTTGTGGTTTCTTCCAACTCATATGATTTTATGAGCAGTTCAATCTATTTTAACAAATGTATTATCCAAAACTAACAATATGCACAAGTGAAATAAAACACCAGATCAGGTGAGCACTGCATAAGTAAACAAAAAAAATTTGATCCTTCTACAGGCCACTGGAAGGCTTATTCAAAAATAGATCCAGGAATTACTTTTCCTTTCACCAATCTCCACTTTGCTTGCGATTTCCATTTTGGGTCGCCAAATTTAACGATCTATGTCTCTTTACTATGCTGGAATTGTGCTTTAACAGATCCCCTAGCTATATATTCTTTAAATTCCAGCTAGACAGAAGATAAGGAGAAAAGGGGATGTTGGGGAGAGGGATACAGAAAGGACCTTCTTTGACACAGATTTTGTTAACTGAGATATGTTTGTTTAAGTATGTTCAAGGTATGCAATAAAACGACTGCTGTACAAGAGTTCACAAATTTACCCAGATAAGATATTTTAAAGAAAGACATTGTGTGTTGAGAACTGATGAACATTAAACCAAGGATCCTGGCTATAGACCAGTTTAGATACATACTTTGACCTGAGTCAAATAAATCTTTTGTTTCAATTAGTTATATAGTACTCTGCATTTGATCTGCAGTCCTGGTATGCTTGCTTTTAAGCAGCTGAATGATTTGCAAGTATTGATCACATTCTGAGGTAGGCAATAAAAGACAGGTCCTTCTGCCTCCCTTTGTCCATAAGAAACATGGGATACATAAAGCAGTCAGACAATCAAAACAGTACAATTAACTATAGTAGAGCCAAAAATAGACAGACATATACACTTCCTAGAATGTATGGCTTTGACAGTATGGCTAATCCAAAGGCAAACATTTTACTTTGGTTTCTTTGTTTCTAGAACTTCCAATAAAAAGGGCATCCCACTTTTAAATTAGTGATGAAGATAGATTTCAATCTGAACATAGGAATTCAGCACAATAGGTGACCTTGGAGAAGAGGTTGTGGTGACAGTTCTCTACAACAGAGCAGTTAGTAAATCTTAATGAAAAGACACAGCAGAATTATCTGGCCTCAAAAATGGCTGTCTAGAAGGAAGTATATATCAAGAGCCTCATAGGACAATATAATTATTTCAATATTTAATTATTTGATATTTTAAATATATTTCTCACATTGCACTTGCTCAAGTCCCAAGTGTTCTAAATCACTAATCTGTGGGGGGATTACAAGTACATAAGAGGTATACCTCAGTAAACAAGAAAATGTGTTCCTGGAGTTTAGTTCTTTAACAGAAACTTTCAAAGAATGGGGATAGGTTCCTACACTACAAAAAGTAATAGTAGCTCAACATGTTTGAACAAATGTTTTATTTCAAACCAGCATTATGCAGATGTGAAAATGAAACACCCAGGCCAGGTAAGCCTTGCATAAGTAAATAGAAACATAGCAATAGCAATAGTATGTGCATTTCTATACCACTTATCAGTGAACTCGGCACTCTCTAAATGGTTTACAATCTGTAAGGTAATTGCCCCCCAACAAGGTGGGTACTCATTTTACTGACCTACAAAAGGATGGAAGGCTAAGTCAACCTTGGAGCCCCTGGGATCCAACTCACAAATTTGTGGTTGCAGTACTGGAAGTTTAACCACTGTGTCACCAGACTCACATATTGAACATTTTAGAAACCATGTGAAAGCTTGTTCTAAAATGCACCCTGGAATGATTTTTTTTTCTTTCAACAGCTTCCACGTTTCTTATGATTTCTACTTTGGTGGTGAAACATGTCAGGGTACTTGTGAGATAGACTGCTCTCCTTTCCCCTTTTATTCCTGTTCTGCTCTTCACTGATGTTCAGTAAGTGATTAATGAAGCAGTTATTTACCTTGCCTGTTGCATACACATTCTTCCCATTCTTCCCCATGTCAAGCTTTTATTGCATTGCTTTCTAAAGACACACTGCTGCAACTCAACTCTCAATGTGTGAGTTTCCCCAGCCCACTCTAGCAAGCCTCCAAATGTTAACACTGGGAGGGGAGAGAACACTCCAGCTAGACCAGGGGTAGGCAACCTTTTTGAGCCGGGGGCCGGGTTACTGTCCCTCAGACAACTGGGGGGCCGAAGCCGGGGGGTGGAGCTTCCACCCTCCGGGGGCGGGGCCATGTGCCGGAGCTTACACCCTCCAGGGGTGGAGCCACATGCCAGGGGCGGAGCTTCCACCCTCCGGGGGCCAGGCCTCCTCCTCTTTACCGGCCCCTGACGGGGCCCCAGGCCTGTCAGAGGCCGGGAAATAGTCGGCAAAAAAGCCGGCGGGGGCTGCCAGCGCTGGAGGCCTCCCCCTCTTTGCTGGCCCCTGATGGGGCCCCAGGCCCCGTCAGAGGCCGGCAAAAAAGCCGGCGGGGGCCGCCAGCGCTGGAGGCCTCTTCCTCTTTGCCGGCCCTTTTGCCGTCACTGGGGCCCTCCAAGAGGGCTCCGGCAGCGGGCCTCTGGGAGGCCCTTTTGCCGTCACCAGGGCCCTCTTGGAGGGCCCCAGCGACAGCATCGGGCCTCCCAGAGGATCGCTGCCAACATCAGAGCCCTGTTTAAGGGCTCCAGCGGCCGCAGCGGGCCTCCCAGAGGCCGCCACCAATGGCAGTGAAGTCTCACTCAACCTTTCTTGGGGTCGCGTGAGACTTCGCCTCTAGGCCGCCGCCATTTTATTTTTCAAAATGGCGGTGAAGTCTCGCACGAGACTTCACCGTCATTTTGAGAAATAAAATGGCAGTGCCCAGGAGCGTCAAAAAGCCGCTATTGGCGGCAGCAGGCACGGGCCGCATCCGGCCCGTGGGCCGGAGGTTGCCGACCCCTGAGCTAGACACACAGCACAAGAAGAGAGGCTGGACTGGGCTCCCACAAAAAGACTTAGGAGCTTCTTTGTCAGAGGCTTTGTTAACTGAGTTGCCTGTACATTGGCTCGCCTAACCATCTGCACTGTATAGTAACTAACTAACATGTTCCAAGGAAAATTCAACACACTACACTTATACATATTCAGACTAATCCAGCCGGACAAGTCCTATCTCAAGGCTTTGATTGTGATGATGCCTCTGGCATGCAGAAAGTTTCTTAATTAAGAACATGCATGAATAAGACTAGTCACATTTTATAATATACAGTATCATGTCAGTGTGCAGCAGTAAAAATGGAGTGAAAGTTGTGGTACTACAGAGGCTGATTTAAAGTGATATAGGCCAGAAATCAAAAGAGACAATTCCTTGTCAACTTGCCAGTGAGCATACCCTATCTAGGTTTTCATGCTTTGAATGCCATTTTAAGGCTGTTATGCTCCCTTTCAGGCAGTAATGTGGCATTCTGTCCAAGAAACAGCTTCCTGTAACAGTCGACAGCATCATTTAGCAGCGCTCAATAATAGATATGATTATCAGTCCTCCACACATCCCAACAAATCAGCACACAAGATCTACAACATCTCTCTTCACACACCCCACACCCATCAAAAAGAAACCAAAAGTATATTATGTTACAGCATTTTGCAACATTCCAATCCAATACATTGTAACATCATCCTTATCAAGAACAAACAAACATCTTCTTTTCTGCAAGCAGTAAGGCAGCAAATGAAGCAGTAAATTTCACGTTCAGAGATAGCATAAAGAAGTAGCTTGCTACCTCTAGACTGTTCAGGAAATAAATTCACCACAGTCATGGCTTTCTTGAGCTAACAAGGTTAAAAAATAATCTTAGTACAACATTAATGCAAACCACAAATAAAAGGCTCAACAACTAAAAAACTATTGCTTAGTTTCTCTATCAACAGCAAAAAGAAACAGAAGAGACTAATCAGTATCTGTTAAAGTAAGTGTTGAGCCTTGGTGACCATATAAGCAAAAACAAAACAAAACAAAACGCTGTCACAGAACAGAGACTAAGATGGAGCTCTCAGAGCTAACCAAGCTAATAAAGGATCTTCTCAGCAGTTGCTCCCAGTTTGAACAATTCTAAAGAAAAGATTTACAGTACATGTGTGAGCTGTACACAGAAGCTCTGCCTCCAACTCCTGGGAGTTTTGTAACAGTTTGAAATAAACTATGAAGCAATTCCCAGTTTATTTTGTATAATAATTTCCTGTTTTGCTTTTTTTTTTGTTTACCCCTTTCTCTACTCTTTGATTTTAGAGACAGTATACTACAGGGGTGGAACTCAAGCTATCCTTCAAATTTTGTTGGATTCCACATTCCAGCAGCTCTAGCCAGGATAACCAACAATGAGAAAAGCTGGGAATTGCAGCCCAACAATATCTGGAAGGCCACATGTATCCAACTCCTGGTATACATCCACCATTAGCTACTATCATTCTTTAATTCATCTCATTTATTTTTAAAGTAGCCCAGACTGGCAGCCATCATTACATTCTGGAGCAGTGAATTTACAGTTTAATTATGCACTGTGTGACATACTTCCTTTTATTTGTCCTGATTTTACCAAAATTCAGCTTCCATAGATGACATTTGGATCTAATTTTATGAAAAGAAGAAGAAAATTTCTCCTATCCACTTTTTTTACACCACTCATAATTGTATGGACTTTGATCACTTGCCTTCTCACATTTTTCCCTGAACCAAATAGTCCCAGTGGCCAAGATACAATGGCATGGAACAGCAGCAGAATTACTGTTTTTTCTCCCTCTCTTGCTGTGGCTTTCCTGGGTACCCAAAATTTTATCTTGGTGGTTTCTCGGTCCTCCTGAAAAGGTTTTCAGGGAGCACAGAGCATGGTTTTAGGAGCAGAGGTGTCTGTGAAGAGCAAAAATGGCTCCTAGACTTTCAGAAATCCCCCACCTTTGGGATATAGACAATTGCTCAAAGCAGAACCTTTATTCCCTGAATGCATTGCCAAAGGAAAAAAAGTCTATCAGTTTTGATTGAGAATATTTTAACATTCACTAATGTCCTTTAAAATGATGTAAATATTCAAATACAATCCCTAGTGAACACTAAGATTTCATTATTTCTGTTAATTTTACTAATTCCCTTAAATCTTGTCATCTCTCTATGATTTAAATATGCCAGATTATAAAATTAGTAATAAGAATTTTTTTCAAACTTTTCAAATAAAAGGTAAATATACAATGCATTTCCTGTATTTCAGTGATCCTGAATAATACATAAATTTAATCTAAATATTTAAGTATATTATTTATTATATACATCTATTTAAAGAATTACAGATTTCAGTGTATAGCCCCAGAACTGCCTAAACAAGAATCAAATTTTCGCTATTGATCCTAATTCTTTCACTAGGTTATAAACAAAAGGACTTGTTTTAATAGTTAAATTACTCTATCTAAACAGATATGCATGTTGTGAGAATAAGCATATTAGATACAATATGTGCCTAGAAAAATTTAGTGGGGACCTAGTGGAAACGTTGCTCTGTAGCCATTGGCTGTTTCACGAAGGTCAATCCACTACATCTGATGTGGAAACTGTACATTTTACCCAATTAAAAAGTGTGCAATATGTTATTTGATCTAAATACTGGAATATCCCCCTAGGGTAGCCAGGAAGGAAAAGTAATGCTGGCTGCTGATTAGTTTCTAGGCGCAGTACAAAGTGTTGGTTATTAATAATAAATAAATAAAATTTTTATTTCTATCCCGCTTTTTGCCAGGTGTACAAAGCGGCGTACAACAGGTTAAAATACATCCATATATACATAATACCCCCCCCTTTAAAACAAGATTAAACAATGTAAGATTAAAAACTAAGAGCTAAATAAAAATCATTATAGGCAGAGTTCGCTGGATGGGAAATCTTATTTGTGGCCGAGCATTTTATTCCGGGAAGGCTTGCTGGAAGAGATCCGTCTTAATGGCTTTTTTAAAGCTCTTTAGTTTGGTAATTTGACGGATCTCGTCCGGCAGGCCATTCCATAAATTGGGAGCAGCTGCAGAGAATGTCCTCTGGGAGGTCGCCGTCAACCTGGTCTTTAAGGGCTGTAATAAATTCCTCCCAGAGGACCTGAGTGTACGGGGTGGATTATATGGAAGCAGGCGATCCCTCAGATAGGTTGGGCCCAAGCCATGTAGGGCTTTAAAGGTAATAACCAACACCTTGTACTGTGCCCGGAAACTAATTGGCAGCCAGTGGAGTGACTTCAGTATTGGTGTTATATGGTCACTCCTTGCTGTTCCTGTGACCAACCTGGCTGCCATATTCTGTACTAATTGGAGTTTCCGGACTAGGCACAAGGGTAGCCCCATGTAGAGCGCATTTCAAAAATCAAGTCTTGAGGTTACCAGCGCATGTACTACAGTTTTGAGGTCACCCTGTTCCAGGAAAGGGCGCAGCTGGCATATCAGCTGAAGCTGATAGCAAGCGCTCCTGACCGTCGTGTTCACCTGATTCCTCATCTGAAGCGACGGATCAAGAAGCACCCCCAGACTGCGAACACAGTCCTTCGAGGAGAGTGTGAGCCCCTCTAGGACTGGAGGTTGCAGCCCAATCCCTGGTTTGGGGGCCCCTACCGTAAGTACCTCCATTTTGTCTGGATTCAACTTGAGCTCATCCAATCCATTACTGCCTGAAGACACTGGTTGAGGGGAGAGATACCATCTGTCGTTGTCGCTGATGACCGGGACATGGAGAAATATATTTGGGTGTCGTCAGCATATTGATAACACCCAGCCCCATATCCACGGATGATTTCTCCCAGTGGCTTCATATAGATGTTAAATAGCATCAGGGACAGGATGGCGCCTTGAGGGACACCACAATTAAGCTCTATTTTTGAAGAGCGACTGTCCCCGAGCATCACCCTCTGGAACCTGCCCGAGAGGAAGGAGCGGAACCACTGCAAAGCAGTGCCTCCAATTCCTAACTCTCTCAGGCGTTCCAGAAGGATATCGTGATCTACTGTATCAAATGCCGCTGAGAGGTCCAGCAACACCAAGAGGGTCACGCTCCCTCTGTTGATGGCTAGACGAAGGTCATCAGTTAAAGCGACCATGGCAGTCTCCACCCCATACCCGGTCCTGAAGCCCGTTTGAAATGGATCAAGAAAATCGGCTTCATCCAAGACCGCTTGGAGCTGAAGAGCAACTGCCCTCTCGATCACTTTGCTCAAAAATGGCAGATGAGAAACAGGCCTGTAATTTTTCATGTCCAGAGGGTCCAGGGAGGGTTTTTTCAAGAGCGGTCAAAGTGGATGGTATATGACCCTCCCCAAGGGAAGCATTGATGATACGTCTGAGAAGTGCCATCAATGCCTCACCCCCCTGGACGGCCAGCCATGATGGGCAGGGATCAAGAGGGCATGTTGTCTTTTTTACCTTTCCAAGGATCTTGTCCACATCATCAGTACTCACAAGCTCAAACTGATCCAGTTTTATCTCATAAACAGGTTTACTGGACACCTCAGTAGTCGGTTTTGCTTCAACATTGGCATCCAAATGGGCTCTCATCTGAGAGATTTTGTCTGCAAAGTAGTTGTTAAAAGCGTCACAGCAGGCTGTTGCTGGGTTAAGTAGAGGGTTCTGGGTAGATGGCATCACCGTCAGTTTACCTTTAAAGCCCTACATGGCTTGGGCCCAAGTTACTTGAAGGAATGCCTCTCCCTACACAATCCGCCCCACACTCTCAGAACAACTGGGAAGAATCTATTGGATTATCCAAAGACTAGACTAAGATCAACTTCCCACAGGGCATTTACTATGGCTCCCAAATTGTGGAATGGCTTGCTGGAGGAGATCCATCTTAGTACCACCTTAGACGCTTCAAGAAGGCACTCAAGACGGCTCTCTTCTGGCGAGCCTATCCCCCTGACCTGCAATAACAATTATAAGAAGACATTTCATTTTGAGCATGAATTGGAAGTAAGATGTTGATATGGAATTTTTATAGGACTGATTTATTGTTGTGTTTTTATGGGTTCTATGTTATATAAATGAATTTTAACTGAACTGTAATTTTAAATCTATTGTTGTACTCCCGCCTCAATCAGTAGGAAGAGGCAGGAAATATATAAATAAAAACTATTATTATTATTAATGAAAGATATGAGACAAAGTACAAAATCATAGGCTGGTGAATGAAGGCTAAGCCAAAGAGGAATTGTGGAAACCCTACCAAAAGACAGCTCTGAAAACACAGTGGTAGAAAACATGACCACTAAGAAGTTGACGAAGGAGTGAAACAGACAGGCTAAATAAAGTAGTTTCCAACCACTATGAATACAGGGCATTTAGATGACACCCGCCCCAAAAGCGGCTGGAAACCAGACTGAAGCTGTGTTCCAGGGGCAAAAACCAGAGCAAAGAGAAGCCGGGATAGTCTGACTCAAGATGGAAAATGTGCATCTTCACTGCTGCATATAAATGCTTAATATGAGTGCAGGACTGCAACAAAGCAAAGAAATGAAAGTGTAACAACTGGAATGGATGTAATTACAATATATACAAACCAGACAGTCCAACAAAGGGCCATGAGGTGAGGGGGTGTGCATTGGGGGCCACCATGATTGTGCTTTGCCAATATATATCATTCACACACCAATGCCCTGAACTGGTGGAGCATCACATGTGTGACTGTGTGGCCAATCAAAGGGGTGGCCATGCAATGGGATGGCATCTAGGTTGATGTGGGAGATACTTGGAAGTCACAGGTGGTGTGTTTGTGCAATGGTGTGTATGTATGGTGGGGAGGCAACAAAATAAATTACCCAGCAGCATGGCTTGATGCCACGCTGTGCAGTCGGCCTGTGCTTATTTGGCCTACCTTCAGAGCAGGCCATGCAGGCAACAGGGCTTTGACCCACTTTGGAAAAAGGCCCAGGATCAAGCTGCTTTTGCCTGTCCCACACAATTTGACAAACTCATTTAACAAGCTTTCCATGGAAATGCTTTACAGTATCTGAAAACATTTGGAGGCGTTTTTAGTTTGGAAAATACTTTATACCTGGCCGGCTGTTTACTAGGGTTTTTATTGTGGTGTAGTCAATTTGTCTGAATTCTAAATTATGCTTTTCCATTCTATCTTTTATTATAATCTGCTTTGAAAATGTTGTTTGTAATGTAATGTAAGTTTCCAATATGCCCTTTCTCTCTGGGATAGGGCTTGGAGGTACTGTTCTACAGTGGCTCCATTCCTTCCTGGAGGGGTGAACCTGTGGAGTCCCTGAGGGTTCTGTGTCGTCCCCTATGCTGTTTAACATATACATAAAACTCCGGTTGTCCCGAGTTTGGGGGTGCAGTGTCATCAATATGCAGATGACACTCAACTCTACTACTCCTTCCCACCTAAATCCAAGGAGGCTGTCCTGGTCCTAAACCAGTGTCTGTCTTCAGTAATCAACTGGATGAGGGCAAACAAGTCGAAACTTAATCCAGACAAGACACAAGTGCTCCTGGTCAGTTGGAAGGCAGATCAGGGAATAGGGATCCAGTCTGTGTTAGATGGGGCCACACTCCCCCTGAAGACACAGGTTCACAATTTGGGGGTACTCTTGGACTCACCTTTGAACCTGGAGGCCCAGGTCTCTGCTATAACCAGGAGCGCTTTCGCACATTTAAAACTTGTGCACTGGCCACAGTGTTACATACCTTGGTTACATCCCATTTGGACTACTGTAATGGGCTATACATGGGGCTGCCTTTGAAAAGTGTTCGGGAAAAATCAGCTGGTTCAAAGAGCTGCTGCCAGGCTGTTAACAGGGGCAGATTACAGAAACCATACAACACTCCTGTTGAAACAGCTTCATTGGCTGCCAGTTTGTTTCCAGGCACAATTCAAGGTGCTGGTTATTATCTATAAAGCTCTACACAGCTCAGGGCCACACTATTTGGCAGACCATTTCGCCTG
>NC_056523.1:101569715-101582743 GCF_019175285.1 Sceloporus undulatus
TCACAGAAGCTCCACCCCTTCAGCAACGAGCACACGGTCTCGAGCACACGGTCTCAAAATGGCTGCCAAGCAGCTCCTCTCCTTCTCCTCTCTCTGGCCGGACTCCCTCTCTCTGGCCGGACTCAAATGAATTGATTTACTTTCAATTTGTTTTCTTTACTGTCCACATCCGTAAATGGTGATTGGGAATACAGTGGCTTAACCAATTTAGACTTCGATATTCATTTGTATATCTTTACACTGTAGGATCTTGTCTAGTTATTTCATTGCTGCCCATGTAGTTCTTCTGTGGTCATTATTTTTGCTTTCATAACATTCAGCATTAAGCCTACCATAGCACTTTCTTCTTTAAGTTTCTTTAGTAATTGCTCCAGGTCTTTGTTGTTTTCTGCTAGTAGCATGGTGTCATCTGCGTATCTTAGGTTGCTAATGTTTTTTTCTTCAATCTTCACTCCTCCTGCTTCTGAGTCTAAGCCTGCTCTGTGTTTTCTGCATACATGTTGAATAATGTGATAGAATGCATCCTTTGCTGATTGGGAACTGTTTTGTTTCTGTGTTCATTTTTGACAGTAGCTTCTTGTCTTGAATGCAGGTTACACATCATGACAATCAGGTATTGTGGCACACCTAAGATCAAGCCATAGCTTTTCATGATCCATGTAGTTGAATGCTTTGTTATAGTTGATAAAGCACATGCAGATTTTCTCCTGGAGTTCCCTTGTGCAATCCATTATCCATTGTATGTTTGCAACATGATCCCTTGTGCCTCTTTCTTTCCTGAAACTTGCTTGCACTTCTGGGTTTTCTTGCTTCACGTATGGTAGGAGTCCTATGCTGCAGAATTTTTATCTTTATTTTGCAATGGTCCTGTAATTATTGCAGTCTTTTGTGTTTACTTTTTTGTGGATATGAATGTATATCGATCACTTCCAATCTGTGGGCCACTGTTTTGTTTTCCATATTTGTTGGTGTATTTTAGTTAGAATTGGACTTGATTCCGTCACTGTGGATTGTAGCAGTTCTATCAGTATGTCATCTGTTCCTGGTGATTTATTCTTCCCATCACTTCACTTTCCAAAATGTGAGGTTTGTCTTCATAAATTTCTTATTCTCATTTGCAATTCATTTTTTCATCTTTTAAAGTAGCTCTTCTGTGTATTGCTTCCATCATTTCATATAAGGCTAAACCCCAGTAAATACCAAGAGTCCACTGTGCAATCTTCTTACATCAATTTACATGGTAAATTGCCAGTATCCAAAAACCTTATCTGCTTTTATGAGCCTATAATATACTATAATATCCATATATTTACAATCTCCCATTTACAATATTTAATGTACAGACTTCTCTGTGAGCTTTTTGCAGCTGTTGAGCTGAAGGGCAGAGTATAAATACTTTTCTCTCAGCCTCAGAGGAAAGCAGCCTCTGAACAAATCTTGCCAAGAAAAACCCATGATAAGTTTAGGGTCATCATAATTCAGAACTGACTTGAAGGCACACAACAAATGCCAGGTTGCTCACTACTGGTGTAGTATGGCTGGGAGGACCACATCTGCTTCACCATGCAAAGACTGCCACCACTTGGGTAGTCATCTTATAGTGCAATCCTGTGCAGGTTTACCTACTGAATTTACATTAGTATGTACATGAGATTTCATTCTTAATTAGTACAGTAATTTTCCCCAAGCTGTATTATTGCTATGGCCAGAGCAGGCAGTCAAAACCAGGTCAGTACCTGTGATCCACACTAGTTCCATGTGAATTCTGTACGATGGGGGTCAATGGAGAAAATAATTTCTGTGAGTGGGAAAAATGCAGTTTATATAATTACTGTAATGACTTGCTCCCTATTATTATTATTATTATTATTAACCTTTATTTATAAAGCGCTGTAAATTTACACAGTGCTGTACATACAATCTTTTAGTTAGATGGTTCCCTGCCCTCAGGCTTACAATCTAAGAAGAGGAGAGGGGAGTGGTGGTGGGGAATGGGATCAGGTCCAGCAGTTCTCCACCTCCGAGGCCTGGACCAAGGCAGATGGACTGGAGGACTTCAATTTCTCCACCATTTTTCTTTTAAAATATAAATTGATCCATGCCATTGTAACAAATATGGGGGTGGATGTGTGGGTGGGTGTGTTTCATTGAAAGCATTCTAGGTTTAATTTTGTGTATTTATCAGGACTGGATGTGAATTTTAATATTGTTGTGGGTTACTATGTCTTTCCACTAGATGGCTCACATTAACTTTGTTCCTGATGTAGCTGAGTAGAAAAATTATTCAATATTGATTTTTAAAACAATTTTGGGGAAAGTATGACATTCATCAGCTGCAAAAATACTGTTGTACAATGAATCATCTAATTAAAAATAATAATTGTAAGCTGCTCTGATAGCCTTTAGGGCTGAAGGGCGGGGTATAAATACCATAAATAAAATAAAATAAAATAAAATGGATATTGCAGTATAGATTTGATATAGCAAAATTGTTTTACTATGCAGAAAAATATAAATGTATTTTAATGTTAAGATAATAAAATATATACTTTAGTGGTGATCTCAAGTATGATTAGCTGATTATTTGCCAATGGATATTGTTTTCCCCACTCCATTTTGAATTGTGCAGAATCCAAGGACATGATGTTTGCCCAGAGATCCTTTTCTTTGGAAGGTTGCTGGAAACTTATAGTGTCATGTTTCTCCCATTATGAGACTAAAGCAAAGTACATATTTTTTAAAATAGCTAACATTCTTAAAAATTAACTAAAGAATATATTAGAACAGCACTACTTTAAACAATGTAAAGACATCTGAAAGTAACAGTGACAATACAGTAAAAGTATAGCATCCTCCATTGTTATTAGAAATATAGCACCCGCCATTCTTCTGCAACTACCTGAAAATAGCCCAAAGCCTTTCTTAAATAAAAAGGTTATTGCTTGACAGCAGAAGGGGAGCAGGGAGTGGCCAGCCTAGCCTGTTGAGCCAGAGAGTTCAGAACTTGAGTGCAGGCACTGAGGAAACCCTCTCATCCATGGTAGTGTGAGATAGAGAAAGGTCTCCCTGAAAGCTTCTTAAAGCTCAAGCAAGCTCATATAGAGAAATACTTTATTTCAAATAGTCTAGTCCTGAGCTGTACAGGACTTTACAGGTCATGGCCACCACTTTGAATTGCCTGGAATGAATTGGTATCCAGTTTTAACAGGCGAGTTACGGTATATATTCTTGTAACCAGCCCTATTTAATAATCTGGCTGCATATTCTGGACCTATTGAGCAGTTTACAGATGCAGCTCTACACAGAGTGAATTACAGTAATCAAAATGGGATGTAATCTGTGCATTGAAACCTGGGTGTGCAGACTCAGGACTGGGTCTAGAAATTTCTTCAAACATAGTTTAAGCATATTAGGAAACAGAGTTTATGCACTCCAGTAGACTGTCAAATTCAATGCCTCACATCAGCTGTTCAAAGAAAAGAGACCTGGCAGCTATAATGCTGGTAGCTTATCAAGTTACCAAAATTTCATTTCTCTGTGTTAAAAATACTGCATTCACTTTTTCTCAGTTCACAACTAGTTTGCCTCCTCTCCTTCCTTAGAAGGAAGAATAAAGTTGAATCAGCTCTAACCTTCTCCTAGCCATCTACTTATATCAAGAAGCAACCCTAAAATCATTGGCTCTTAAAGGAATTCATAATCAGAATGTTCCTGGTTATTAAACACTCATTTGAAGACCCTGTACTTCCTTTGCTTTAAGGTAACACACAATAATAATCTTTGTCACAAATGGTTAAATACAGTAAATACTGTTAACCTACAGTAAGACATCACTCTACTTCCTCAGATGCATTTGGCATCTGGGGAAGTAGACTAAAGTCTACGAAAGCTCATGCTGCCAATTTCTTTCTTTCAGTTAGTCCCAAAGGTGCTACAAGATCTCTCTACATACTGATTCTACAGACTAACATGGCTATATTTTTGAATTCTTACAGAAAGACAGTTGAAGTCAGTGCATTATTGGCAGGAAGGAAGTGGTCAAGCAAGCTGAGGGGTTTGCTATATCTCGTCTAGACAGTGACAGAACGTATGCCATTTATGGCTTCTGTTGTCATTTACTGCAGTGTTGTGCTCTGGCTACTATAAGGGGATAACAAGGACAAAGAAGCTGTGGGTGACAGGACTGAATTTCATATTTTGATTTTAAGCCAACTAGCTAATTCTTTTGGTTGAGAAGTTATAATGAAGAAAACATTGCTGAGGAGAATGTCAGTCAGAATGGCAGGTACTAACCAAGGGAACATCTCTGTATGTTTGTAAGTCTATAACTTATAGCCTTTTCTGCTATTTTAACCTGTTGAGTTATTTAATATAATTGAGCCTGTTTAAATTATTCTGGAATTGTTTTAAAACAGTTTGCATTGTTTTAATTACATGCTGCTCTTGAGATTTTATGATTACGGCATTGGATGGGCAGAATGTGGCATGCTGTCATTGTGGTTCACTAGGCCACAAGACCATTTTGTAGTCCTGGGTCAGAATTTCATTTTCAATAATTTCCAAAATTAATTTCTAGTGGGTGTGGAGAATATTTTTACCATGTCTGGAGTCCACATGGACTCCCCAGGAGTCCACCTAGACCAGTGATGGTGAACCTTTTCGAGGCCGAGTGCCCAAACTGCAACCCGAAACCCACTTATTTATTGCAAAGTGCCATGTCCCTCTGGCTTTCTAATAACAAACTCTGGCAAACTCTGTGCTGGGACAATGGCACATGTGCCCACAGAGAGGGCTCTGAGTGCCATCTCTGGCACGTGTGCCATAGGTTCGCCATCACTGACCTAGACTCTGTCCTACCTTCTATTGCAAGGGTGGACAACTGTGGAAGACTAACAGCCTGCATTAGTCCTCCAGTATAAATTTTTTGCAAATTGGACCCCACCCAAAGGCCTTAAAATACCCCAAAATGGTCTCTAGGGGCTCAGGAAGGCTTCAAAACATCCCTGCCTGTCCCCTGGAGGACAGTTGGGAATATTTGGGGGCAAATTTGTTCATTTGGTTTTTGTTTTTTTGGGGTGGAGAGCAGAAATGGGGAGGGCATAGCCCTTACAGTTGTCCTGGAGAACTGATGTGAGCCATTAGTCTTCTACTGTTGCCCACCCCTGCAATAGAAGGTAGGATAGAAATATTTGAATAAATAAGTTTATGCCACTGGCTGTGATGCTCCCATGGAAGATGTTTTCCAAAAAAGAAAGAAGACACTATTTAATTTGCCTGCCCAAAGTAAGCAATAATATTTTTTTATAAAAAAACAAATTATTTGTAAATTTTTAATTAAAACCCCCTCAACAACAATCAGCAGAGGATATAACTTGCCTTCTTCACTAACGAAAGTCAACCTAATAGAAAACTCTATGTAAAATAAATAAATGTTTGAAAGATTCATGTGCAGTCAACTGAATAATAGCAAGGATGATGGCAGATGGATTTCCCAGGGCAGGAAGATCTACAACTACCAAGAAGACTGTCTTTTGCTTCCTTGGTAAATGTGAATCATATTGCTCTGTTATGTTGCAGGATTATCCTTAAAAGACAGGCAGAATTGTATGACTGAAAACAGTTCTTTAGCAATCCTGAGAGTTGTTTGCCTTACCTGCTTAGCTGGATTGGGCATATACAGCTATTTCATTTTTATAGCAGTAAAGGCAAGCCATAGAAGTTTTAACTTAATTTATTTAGAATAAACAAATTATATAAGCAGATAGTTACGCTTATAAGATCTCAAAGCATCTTACAAAAGATTCCTAAAATGGAATCATATCAACAACTAGTTCAAAAATATAAATTACATGGTGCCCAAATGGAATTATTGTATATTGTTCTTTCCTGGTATCATATAGACATAGACACATACAGTAGTTGTGCTTGCCTTTATTTCCTGCGTTAAGGGTGTATGTAGGACTCAGTGGAAGCACCATTTGGTTTTTCAGTTTCATTATACAGTACATAGTTTTTTGTGGGTTTTTTGGACTATGTGGCCATGTTCTAGAAGAGTTTCTTCCTGACGTTTCACCAGCATCTGTGGCTGGCATCTTCAGAGAAAGAAACGTCAGGAAGAAACTCTTCTAGAACATGGCCACATAGCCCGAAAAACCCACAAAAAACTATGGATGCCGGCCACGAAAGCCTTCGCCTTCACATTATACAGTTCAATTTGTTTGTTTTTGGACTCTTTAGTTAGTCACTTGTCCTATTCAAGAAATAGTAGCAGATGGTATCCCTGTTTCTTTGTCTACCTCTCTCTCTCTAATTTTTAATTGCTGTCCTTTTGGTAGAGAGACTTTTTCTGGATACACAAAGGTAGGTAAGAAGCAAAATCTGAGACTGGTAGCTACTTTCTTTCCTTATTCCCCTCTTCCTCAGCCTAGTGGGGTGCTGCTGGATGACAGCTGGTGAAAGCTTATTTTGATTTGCCAACAGACAAATGAAGCTACTATTTGTGTAGCATTTTATGTTGTGGCGTGTCATTAGATGTGTGACCACATTTCTTCATGGGTGAGTTACAGATAATGTTTGGGAAGGTTTTACATTTTAAAATTCATAAGTTATTATGTCTTTCTATCAGTCCAGTATTTCTAAGTAGGAAGAACATGTTGACAGTAAATTCAGAAAAGGATTAATATTTGAGATTTAGATGCTTAGAGGTTTACCATTGGGCCTTTAAATCATGTTAGTATAATAAGCCTCTGGCAGTTGCTAGTATAAACTTTAGATAAATGGCATTTTAGGCAGTAGCTTTAATTTAATGACTGATTTCTGACAAGTTTATTAAGTGTAAAGCATTATTATGTTCCTTAGAGCTGTCTGTAATCTTGCATTGTTCGGTATCTGTATGTGTCATTTTATTGTTTCTAAATGGTCATTTTGATTCCACTGTGTTCAGCGGTCTTTTAAATAATATTAAGTGTGCTACAGTGCATTATTTAGAGTTTGATCAGTGAGGTAATAGGTTAGATTGTTAGCTATGTAAATAGGAGATAGTTTGATAAAGAACCAGATTCTATGTCATATTCTACACATTAGCTGTGTAGAGAGGTATTTGAATGTGGTATAAATCAATAACTTGGCCACAATAAGCATCTTTTTGTGTCCTATTACATGCTGTTCTACCCCCCAACTAAGGGCCTAAATATCTGTGGCTTTAATTAGTGCATCCAGTGGTGTTGCTGATGTTGGTGTCACCTGGTGCAGGGGGAGGGGCAAACTACCTTGTCCTCCAACTCACCTGCCTAGACCTCTACTGAGGCAACTCCCCCCCCCCCCCCACCACCACCCTTGGCCTTCAAGATTTGACATAGCTACAGCCACACTAGACCCTAAAGACACCACTGCCCAGCAGGCATCACTTTTGAGGAAAGTGGTACTGCGGCTCCAGTCCAGTGCAGCTGCTGGGCAAGCAGGAAAGTGCCCTTTCTCGTTTTTCCAGTAGCCATGCCAGTTCCTCTGGGTATGCTACCCCACCAGGTGACATACCCCTATGGAGTGTCACCCAGTGTGGTCTGTACCCCTCTAGTGACACCACTGAAGAAGTGGATTGATGTCCACAAAAGTTCATACTGAAGTAAATCAGTTAGTTTTAAAGGTGTTGCTAGTTTCTTTTTACAGTGTAACAAACACCATTATTTCTTTTTTAAAATTCAACAAATTGTCACCATATAATAGTAATTTTATTCTGCTATGTTTTCTGAGCAGAACAATGTGTTAACTCAAGGGAAGTCTGAGTCACTCTGTTCCTAGAGCTCAGAACTTTGGGCTTTGTTAAAAAGACATTGGGATGATGTCACATCTTTGACTCATATGCCTCAGTTAGGATGCTTGTCCAGTATCAAGTGAAGACAAATGATAAAGCTTTTAAAACAATACTTCAAAAACAGTGCACTTTCTGTTATCTGGATGTATTCTGTAGTTACTACCATTGCTGAGCTATATTTAAAAATGATATTTATTAATTGGAATCATGTTAGTTAGTCCCAACTAAAGTAGACCCATTAACTCAGTGGGATTTAGTTAGTGTTGACTCATCATAGAATCATAGAATTGGAAGAGACTACAAGGGCCATCCAATCTGACCGCATGCCATGCAAGAAATCATTCAACAATTATTTCAATAGGTCTACTCTGGTTGGGCATAACCAACAGTATTCCAGTTTACATCTTTTATTCTGCCCACCCTTCAGTAGGTTTTCCCTCACCTTTTAATACTTTTTATAGGATCTTGTGAGAGACTTGAGGAATGATGATTACTTTAAGTTGATCTTATGAATTTCAGGTCTGAGCTTATGAACTGAAACCAGGTTTTTCTGTTCATGAATAGAAGAAAATTGAAGGTAATAGTTGCAATGAAAAATTGAGCTTATGAACTGAAACCAGGTTTTTCTGTTCATGAATAGAAGAAAATTGAAGGTAATAGTTGCAATGAAAAAGGAAAGAATTAGATAGCTCTCTCTATACATGACTTTGTTTTAATGGAACCAACAATTTTTTAAAACAGTTCCCCTTCAGAGAAACTCTTTAATAATCAGTTTGAACCTGATACCCGAACAATGCTGCAACATCTTCTTTTAATTTTCTTGTATAAGATTTTGTTTTAATGGAACCAACATTTTTAAAAAACAGTTCCTCTTCAGAGAAACTCTTTAATAATCAGTTTGAACCTGATACCTTCTTTTACTTTTCTTGTTTCTAGATAGACATACTGATCTCTTTCACACTACCCAATTACAGCACTATGAATTGACTTCAAGTGCCATATCTGTAGCTGGGGACACACTAGAATTTGGCGACATACTAGATGTGAATTATAAATATATGTCCCTCACTTGCAAATTGTAGGATTCCATTGACTACAACTGTGGCACACAAAGTGGAATAATAGAGCTATAATTATGCAGTGTGTAAAGGTCTTCTGTCTGCTAAAACCTTAAATTAAAACTGTGGTACTTAATAAATATTATTTATTTATTCTTTATTGTTTTTGTTTTATTTTCAGGAATTAAATACTATCTATTACTATCTTCATGGAATGGACATATTGTCTCATCTCAGGGAACATCAGTTAAGGTAAGAGTACTATATATACTTGTGTACAAGTCAACCTCATGTATAAGTTGAGGGAAGGTTTTAGGGCCAAAATCATGGATTTTTAAAGGAGCTTTATGATCAATATTACTATTAGTTGTTGTTGATAACTGTCCTCCACTCGATCTTAACCCATGGTGACTGTATTGATCAGTATATAATTCGACTCCAGATTTTAGGGTCAATTTTGGGGCATAAATTTCTCGACTTGTAGTCGAGTATATACGGTAAGTTGATTTGCTATGTCTGCTTATGCAGGTAGAAGGTCCATTCTTTACAGTAAGGCTTTGAGGTTTGCAGTACAAGACAAATATTTTTAGAGAGCATTAATTCTCTTTAAAATATTTTGGATAGAAGCAAAGGATGTGTAGTGGTGTCATTCAAAATAAATAACAATTGGTCGTCTGCTTTTTTGGTCAAAATATGTACATATTAACCAAAGTTTTTCAGTTGTTGTATGATTCATCATTGGAGTAATGTGCGTGGATGTGTGCTTGTCTGCAGCAGAGGGGATGAGAAAGAACAGGATTGGCCATTCTCTGGATGATTGTCCCTCTCAACCTATTATTCTCCTTCTCCCTCCTTTCTTCTCTCATGCTTGTTTTTATTTGCAGTGATCTACTCCTGTTTGTTAGCCTTTCCTGGTAGCTCATGCTATGACAGCGCCAAGGCTGGCTGGGAAAGCCTTTGGCTTGCTGCTGCTACTGTTGCTGTTGTTTCTGGTTGGCAGGTGCGAGTGAATCTAAGTATGTGCAAAATGGAGCAGGAGTAGTGAAACCTTTTGTTTTCTTTTCATGAAACAAGGTTTTGTGAATCCAACAAATATTTACAACTGGTTCAGGCAAACTGTTGTAAACCAGCTGAATGGCACGATTGATGATGTGTAATGCAAAATATACATAATAAATTATTCTTATTCCTCTGTAAGTTCTCTCTCTCTCTCTCTGTGTGTGTGTGTGTGTATGTGTGTGTGTAATAGTAAGTTAAAACAAAGAAATTCAGTGAGCAGTTCACATACATTTAATGAATGTGTATGAAATTATTTTCCTAAACACACACTTAGAATTATCTGCTTCCAAAGTCTTAATTGTCAATGGACATATATGAGGCTGCCATATAAATAGTTAAAAATTAGTGGACTTTAGATCTACATTGTTAATCTTAGCTGGAGTAGACCAGTAGAATCAAGGGAACTTGCATAAGTGATGGCTACCAGGTTTTCCTTGGATTTAGGTCTTGATAGCTTAGCTCTTTTCTCTGGATGACATCTATGATAAATATTATTTTGGACAATTGTCTGTAAAGTAATAAAATGTGTTACCTATCTGCTGGATTTTTGTTTGCTTGTATGATCCTTTGAGGAAGAATAGTTGTCATATGGGTAGGATAAATGATTATAAAATGTAATGTAAGAGTGAAGATTGTCCCACGATTTTGTATACTGGATTCATTTTGGGGAGACCTGTATTCACATTTGTGCTAGGAATATTTTCAAACTCCATCCCTCAGCTTTAAAGTAAGAACTTCCATTTGTGATCCCACTGATCATTGTTGTGGTAGTAGAGGAGGATGATAATTAATAATATATAGTTGTTCATGGTGAAACACACATTTAATGATATCAAATTTTTCCTTCTCAGAATTATGACTTCCAGTGCACGTTATAAAAGGTACGACGGAAATCAAGTTTTGTTTTGGTAAGTATGCTTAAACATTGTCTGAACCAAAAACAAGATATCTAAGAAGAAGATAATCAGTCTTGATTTACATTTTCTTAAAAACATCTTATCAAAACACTTTCACTTCAAAAATCTACTTTTATGGTCAATAATTAGAGAGTTAGGGAAATGGCATGAGGTATCCATTATATAAGCCAATCTTACTACATTATTTTGTTGATATACTATTGAAATGTCACAAAACTAATGGGACTTAGTACTGAGCAAGCACTGCTTTTGTTGAAGCGTTAGACGAGAAAAGGCAATACTGTACTGTATAGTCAGCCCTCCATATCCATGTATTCTTTATGCACTGGATTCAGTCATCCATAGCTTGAATGAATGTGTGTGTGTGTGTGTATTCTCTTCTTCCTGCTCTCTGCGAATCATACAAATGGGTTGTACTGCACCTGCACAGTGCTGCTCGGAATCTTCTGCAATCACTGGGCAAAGTTAACTTGCAACTTATAAGTCCCCTGTCTTCCTGTTCTTTCCCAGTTCCTTCTTTCCATCGCGTTAGCTGCTTAGGAACTTCGCTACTGGAATCCACTTGTTATTTTCTGAGAAATCTCGACCTGGCTTATTTGACCATTCTTGCTCTGACACCCCCCCGTGTACTGTTGACCAATCTGTACGTCCTTCGACTTGGATTTGATTCGGCTTATGATGTCTCTGGCTCCGTTCAGAAAGTGTGACGTGTGTGGTGGTAAGATCCCCAGATAGGATCCCCACTCTTCATGCCTTCTCTGCCTCGGTGAGGGTCACAAAACCAAGATTTGTGCCCTCTGCAAGTCTTTGACTCCCCAAACCAGAAAGAATCACGATTCGCCTTAAGGCTGCCTTGTACCAACAGGCTCTCTTGCCTCTGTCAGCCTCCCGCTCCACTTCTGCACCTGCTGCTTCAGAGTTGGTACCTACGGCTTCTGTTTCTGTGGCCCAGAGCTCCTCCACTGAGCCAAGTGCTACCGCTGTCTCTGTGCCTGATAGGGATGTTCGGTCCAAAGGAGCACGGCAGATGAAGTCCAAGTCTAAGTCCTTCAAAAAGGACAAGACTCTGCCCAGTCCGCTGCCTCTCGCTTCATTAAGATGGGTAACGTGTTAGACCTGCAGATCACTCACATGGGGGATGACACCGCCGACCCTATTGAGGGTCCATGGCAAGATTCCGACACCAGCTTCCATCCTGCTACTGCCTTAGTTGAAAAGGATAGCCAAATGCTCTTGGGATGCACCGGCTTCTGTGGCGCCCACGACCAGGAAGATTGAATCCTTGTATAGGATTTCTCCATCCCAATCTTCTTGGTTGTTTACCCATCCCAAGCAAAACTCTGCTTTGTCGAAGGGTCTCAGCAGTTTTTCACACCAAAGACTTCCATGTCACCCACTGACCGGGAGGCTAAGAGAATTGATTGCCTGGCGAAGATAGCCTGTGCCTCCTCTGTTCTTGGACTCAAAGTGGCAAATTACAAAGCCTGTATGGGAGCATGCACACAGTATTTGATGGAAAGGATCTCCCCTATCATTCTGGACATCCCAGATGACATTCAGGCCATCCTGATGGAGATTAGAGATGAGGCTCACTCTATCGGGAGGTGGCTAATAACTTCAGCCCGACACTCTACTGATTGCTCAGCCAAGTCTATGGCGGCTGCCATTGCTTTGAGAAGACACGCTTGGCTTCGTTCCTCGGATCTAATCCTGAACGCAAAGGCCACCATTGAGGACATGCCATTCGACGACGCAGGCCTGTTCAATCGTGAGATGGATGAGCACCTCAACTTCAAGTACCGTACGAAGGTGGCTGCCAAGAAACACAGTATGTCTATGCCTTCTCAACCCTTTTTTCAGAAGCGTTTTGGAGGTCAGCGACAGTGGTATCGCCAGGGCCAGCGGCCCTTTCAACAAGACCGCCAATACCAGCAACAAGAGCACCAGAAGCAGTGCTACCCGTCCCAGTCCTCTTCTTCTTCTGGCTGCCGCCAGCCGCCTGTTCAGTACCGGAGGAACTACCGCAGACAGGATACCGACCAGGGCAAGAAGAGATCCTGAAGGGTTGTTGTGTGCTCCGTCATCTCCTCCAGCTCCTCCTTTTGTGACATTTTGAGGCCCTTCTCTGACACCTGGGCCACTGTGACTTCCGACTGTTAGGTCTTTGACATTGTCTGTAGGGGT
>NC_056523.1:101585743-101595453 GCF_019175285.1 Sceloporus undulatus
CTTGAGTAAATGGCTGCAGTACAGGCATTTAACCACTGCGCCACCAGATGTGCAAATAGCCCTGGGACACATGGCCTCCACGACATTCGTGACTCTGTGGGCAAGGCTGCAGTTTCGGCCCCTCCAGTCATGGTTCCTGTCAGCCTTCAATCCAATGACGGATCCCCCGCCCCCCTCCAAGTGGATCATGGTCCCGAGACCAGTTTTCCCGCTTGCTCCGCTGGTGGCTCAACTCCCAGAACATTTGCGTCAGCATGCCTTTTTTGCCTCCTCAGCCCACCCTGACCACAGATGCTTCCATGGAAGGTTGGGGTGCCCCCACGTCAGACCTCTTCATCAAAGTCAAGTGGTCTCTGGACGAACAAGCTCTCCACATCAATGCCCTTGAGATGCTTGCTGTGGAAAAGGCCCTGAGAGCTTTCGAGAAATTTCTTCTGACAGACAACACCTCAGTTATGTACTACCTCAACAAACAAGGGGACACCATGTCACGGACCTTGCTCAACATCATGCTCCGCATCTGGGAATGGTGCACTCCAAGAAGCATTCTGCTCCAAACAATCTACTTGCCATGAAAAGAGAATAACTTGGCTGACCAGCTCAGCAGGTCTTCCACCGCGTGCCACGAGTGGATGCTCCATCCCGAAACGGTCGACGACCTCTTCAGTCGATGGGGAACCCCACAGGTTGATCTCTTCGCAACCGCTCACAACAGTCACTGTCCCCAGTTCTGTTCTCGAACGTCCGATGACAGCTCCCTTGGAGATGCGTTCGTATTTACTTGGTCAAGGGAGATGCCCTCCCTCCATTCCCATTGATCACCAGGGTGGTGTCCAAGATAACAACAGACTGCTTGGATGCCATCTTGATCACCCCTTGGTGACTGAGACAACCGTGGTTCCCCTCCATGCTTCACCTCTCCTGGGAGGACTTTCTCTGGCTCAAGTACTGTCTAGACCTTCTGACTCTCCAGGACGGCTGGATTTGACATCCGGAAATCGAGAATCTACCAATGGTGGCGTTGAGGCTCCGTCCCTGAACTCACTACCTCCTTTGGAACGGATGGAGATCTTGGCTGCCCAGAAATCCTATGCTTCCAAATGGAAGAGATTTGCTGATTTTCTCTTTGCAAGAGACCTCTCTCCATCCTGGGTGTCAACATCGGGGATGTTGGAGTTCCTGATGACGCTTCTGGATTCGGGCTGTCCCTCACCTCCATCAAGTATTATCTTTCTGCCATCTGTTCTCATTACCAGTTTGATGGCAAACCTTTTTTCAGGGACCCTTTGGTGAAGAGTTTCCTGAAAAGTTGCAACAACCTCCATCCTCCGACACCTGCTTGGAATCTGGATGCTGTACTGTCTTGTTTGTAATCCAGACCTTTCAAACGCATGGCCACAGCTAACTAGAGGCTGCTAACCTGGAAGACAGCCTTCCTTGTGGCCATCACCTCAGCTCGCCGTGCTGGCGAACTCTGTGCCTTGTGAAGGGATCAGGGTTTCCTTAGGTTCCATAAGGATAAGGTTGTCCTCTGTACCGACATTACCTTTTTGCCTAAAAGGTGGTGTCATCCTTTCACATGTGTCAGGACATTGTTTTACCGACCCTGCCTGGCCTCAGACCCGACCACCAATACCGAACACCGCTTGGACAGCTTGGACGTTCGGAGGGCTTTGGCCTTCTATTTGGTCAGAACTGTGGGTTCGAGCCATTCCGAGAGGACTGTTCCAGTGCTGTTTGGAACTGGAAAAAGGACTGCCTGTGACTGTGCATAGGCTTTCTAAATGGGTGGCTGATACCGTCCACCTCTACTACGAACTTTTGGATAGACATATCCTTGCCAGGGTTCGGTCACATGCAGCTAAAGTGGTAGCAACATCCTCCGCTTTTTGACTGGGACCCCCTTGGAAGATGTCTGTAAAGCTGCTGTTTGGTCCCAGCCCTTGACTTTCATCAAACATTATAGTCTGGACATGAGGACCAAACGGGACGCAGCTTTTGGGAGGGCATTGTTGTTTTCAGGTTTACATTGATTTTGCACTACATTTTTATTTCTTTACAAGCTGTTAGAATTGGCATGGTTTACGCAAGTTTGACATGGTTTACACAAGTCCTTCATGACTTAATATGTTGGAAAATGTGCCTTATGACTTGAACATGTTTCATAATGTGATCTTTTTGTTGTTGATGACTTAAAGTACTATTTCTTGAAGTACTAAGTACAGCAAACACGGTTTTGGTTCAAAGATCTTTATTGTGTGGTTTTAGAAACACAGCTTTATTTGAACCTAACTTGGTGTCATGACACTCCCTCCACCACTGACCTAAGCTTGTTAGTCTAATCTAACCCATTTGTATGATTCGCAGAGACCACGAAGAAGGACAGTTGCTCACCTGTAACGTATTTCTTTGAGTGGTCATCTGCGAATACATACAAATCCCACCCATCCTCCCCTCAGTGCCCTGCTCTACATTAGCTCATTCTTATGTCACTTACGTGGTGAACATTTCAGAACTGGGGAAACAGCGGGAAGACAGGGGACTTCTAAGGGATGGGCGGGGCTATCACCAAAAAGTTGCAAAGTTAACTTTGCCCAGTGATTCCAGAAGTTTTTGAGCAGCACTGCGCAGGTGCAGTACAACCCATTTGTATGTATTTGCAGATGACCACTTGAAGAACTACCATTACAGGTGAGCAACCTGTCTGTGTGTGTGTGTGTGTGTGTATCCTAAAAAGCATACCTTGATTTTGATATCCATGGGGTGTTCTGAAACCAAACCCCAGCAGTTACAATTTTATGTATGAACATCTTGAGACTTGCTATAAGCAAGGAGGAAGAGGAGGAGGCTCCCCCCGCATTAAGCCAAACGTTTTTTTCCACTGTTTCTTTTCAAGATGATATTTTTCCTGCTACCTTTTCTATATAGTAATTGAAATTGTTTTTATTTCATCCCCCTCATTCTAAAGGTGCCCTGTTCTAAAGCTCCTTTTTTAGTCCAATAATTTTGTATTCAGTTCAGTTATATTTTACCAAAGCAGTAAACAATGGTTCATAAGGCACCATTTTTTCTTATGTTAGGGTGGAGAAATGTGTTGCTTAGCTACATAGGCCCAATTGTAAAAGATCTGAAATCTAGTCTTTCTGCAGAGCACCCATCTTATGCACTTCACTCCCAGCGGTTTATTAATGATTTTTTCAAGATAACAAATAACAAGGGAAAATGTTCATATCCCAAGTGATATGTGCATAATACAATCTTTCACCTGTACTTCAGTGCATGGAGATTTTAATTGGCAGAGCAAAGCTTTGTGTGCGCAAGCTATGTGGCACATTGTAGCTATGAGATGTGTTCACAAACTTTCTGGTAACTCTAATGGTCCCTGATCTGTGGTGTGTGGTGATGAATCTGGCAGAGACATGAGGGCTGTGCAGATCGGGGCCACGGAAACTGCACGCCACAGCCCCGATCTGGCCTTGGCAGGGCGCAAGAAGGGACTGCAAAAAGCAATAGCCACGTCTTTACGGCGCTCCTTCAGTGCTGTGCTGTGTGGATGCAGTGCCAGAGAAGTGCCATGATGCTGGATGCCATGTGGTGTGGCTCGCGACATCATGCCGGTCTGGGGCGGAGCTGGGGTGTGCGTGCGTTATATATCGAATTTATGAGGAATTCTGCATATGAAGATGTATCTCCAGTGGGTTAGGTCATGTCCTCCTATCTATTTAGCAATCATTCAGCAAATTATACATGATAGTATTTGTCTTGCACCTTTTACCAACTCCATAAGAGAAATGAGTATTTGTTATAGTTCATTTGCAAGAACTGAAGGTGAGGGAGTGGCTTTGTCAGGGCACTACTGAATCCATATCAGAGCCAGAGGGGTTGAGAAGACGAACTTCTTGATTTATCTCATAGCTACTGTTAAATTATCTCACTACTGTTCCTTGAACAATAATTCCAGAAGACCTGATGGTTTTAAGACAGTGTTGCTTAGTCTTCAAGCCATTGACTATGGGTTTGCAGAGTTTCCAGGAAAAAAGAGAGAGAGAAACAATTGTAGCAAGTGGACACAAATAAACTTTAATTCCCTGACCCATTAGGGAAAAAAATTACTGGTTCCTTATATTGATAGCCTGAGAAGCACTGATTTAAGTTACTGTCAAAAGGTTAACAAGATCTTTTTACTGTTCTTTTACAGTAGTCAGGTGATGGATTGAGAAGCACAGTGGCCACAAAATTTCTTAATTTTGAAACTATTAATTTGAGACCTTGAGAGGAGAACTCACCTGTTTGAAGGACTTTGCTACTACTTATATATTAGAAAACATTTTCTCAATGTATGTGAAACTGACCATGATAGGTAGTGAGTAGGAAACACTGGGACACTTTGGTCAGGGCTACTTGATATATAGAACATGTTACCTTTTGTTTTTCTCCTTAATCTTGGTTCTTTTTCTTCAGCTCAGACACTATTGCAAGATGCTGGTATATTCTTCTTTCTGGATCTGTACTAATGAAGGACTCCATGTTTTTACCACCCTGCAGGTATGTAAGAAATCAGTGTCCTTTTAGTATAGAGAACAAATATGTAACACACGATGGTAAAGAAAGCTCAAGCTTCTCAAGGTTGTAGGACCTGATTTTCATTATGAGTTGAATGACTATGCAAGCAACATGACAAAGTTAACTGTATAATTTTGTAAGGGTTTCCTACTGAATCCTAAGACATTTATTAGAATTGTTCTCTTTTTCATTTGCACAGTTGCTCCTTAGCTCTAAATGAAGTGGCTGCTGTGCTCAGTTGCATGATATGAAGCTGGCTTGTGGTGGAATGGGAATAGCATTTTCTTCTAATAACAACTTAAAAATATTGTAAAGCAGCACATAAAAAGTTGGATTCCATGTTGTTCAACAAAAATGTGAACGTTTTTAACATGGTTATATACTGCTAGTTGTTAAGGATAATATTTTCCATCTCATGTGAGAGTAGTTCTAGAATTTCCTTATGTATATTTTATTCTTTGTGGATTCCTTTGATATTGTATACTTAATTCTAAAGTTAAGAAATTTTAAAATGCACAAGAAATAAAGGTAGCTTCAAAAGGCTCCATCTTCTTTGCATTCAGATGACGGCACACTGCATAGAGGCTCCTCATCTGTCCCAGAAAGCCGAGTTTTGAAGCTGCTAATACTGAGTGTTCTGCTCCATTGCATGTGGGAATCAGTAAACTAAAAATGGGGGATGGTATATAGATTTTATTATTAGGGAGAAAGGAACATCAAGACCGGATGAGGGAATAGAAGTAGAACCATGAATGCAATTTTAGCTTCTTTCTGGTAATGTTTCTAGTGTAGAAATTTTTGTTAAGTATGAAATTAATAGTTATTGCCCTCAACATAAATGTAAATGAATTAGATTGTTAGACTTTAAGCTCATATGTGATTAACTGAACACGTAATCTCTTTTATATTAACATTCCTATCTCTGAATCTTCTACATGCTTACCTAAAATAAGCTCCATTCTAGACTTACTTCTGAGAGGCATGTATAGGATTGTGCTCTAAATGTAATGGTAGCAGCATTTCATTCCTTTTCTTTCCCATTTCTCATTATCCTATGAAAGGATGGTTTGTCCAGGGCTTCAGAAAGACAAAGCTTCTTGGTAAGAAGTGTTTCCACCAGCATTTATTGACATTTTTTCCTTGACAGTTTTTTCCCCCCCCCAGTAATAAATTAAAGCTATGGCTGTTTTAACAAAGCCAACCAATTTTCAGATGACAGTCAAGTTTTAAAATGAGAGAGCAATAAATTATTTCTAGGAGATCTGATGTGATTCTGTTCTTTGAGGAGGGGCTAATTTTGGAGGAAAGTTGTGGTTAATTCATCTCTGGTGGTATTTATGTGGGAAAGTGGATGCTACCTTGTTCAGAGTTAGAAATAAAACAGAGGAACATTTTTGTAGCATTTACCAGCTTTAGGGAAAATACTGCACCTGACTGGATCTCAAGTACAAGGGGATGATCTTGTGAGAAATGTAGAATTGGCAACCAAAAGCTTTCCAAAACTAAAGTTACCAGATTAATGCCTCAGTCCTTCTTACCTACAAGTAGCAAATATTTTGTGTGAACAGGCGTATCTCTGTTAACAAAAGCTCATTTTTACAGAGTCTTTTTATGCCCAGCCAGCACAGCCTTTTCCCATCCTTATGCTGTGTTTAGCTGGAAATGTTTCAGCAGCCTCAACATTGGGAAGATGGTGAAGGAAGGCTGGAGAAACACAGATTTTCAGTGTGACATTACAGCAGCATGCCTGCAGTAAACAAATGAAACTTGAGCTGGGAAAGAATGGGATTCTCTTCTAACCAAACCTACTGTATCTGGGTGTGCTTGTACAACAGGCAAGGGAAGCAGGAGTTGTCTCAAGGATCCCTATTGAGGAAGTGAGAACTGTCAGACAGAGGAAAAATGGGAAAGCAGATAAAATAATCCCCACCATACTAAAGAAGCATAGATCTAAAAGTTTGGCCACCAAAATGGAAATCATAAGAAAATCAGAGGCTGGGAAAAGGGGAGGAGGGGAATTAGTCTTGGGTGCATTTTAGAAGAACCTTTCAAATTCAAACAAAGAAGGATTCACACATTTTTGTTTAGTTATGCAACACTTACCAGACCTGGTTATTTGATTTCACATGTGCACATTGTTAGGTTTGGATAAAATGTTTGCTGAAACATATTGAACTGCTCTTCTTTTTTGTGTCTGAAGAACCTATTGTAATTACTTCCATTATTTCTGCTTCTTGTACCAGATTTTCTGTTATGGAAATAATGCCCAAGAACACAGATACTTCATTAACTGAGGTATACCTGTATCCCCTATACCCCAGTGTTCTACTGTGTGTAGTGAATTTAATTGCTCTACAGTGCTTTATTCCTAATATTTTTAATTGTTATTCAAGACAGTTAAATATTCTTGTAGTTCTGAATGTAGTTCTGAAATTAGAAATCAGTCAGAAATTAGAATGATACAATTTCCTTCCAGACATCAGAGTTTCGAGAATATTTCTGGATGTGTGTATGAATAGTCATCAGTTTTGGTGGGATCCTTAGGTGGAAGTGACCATGTTCTCCTGGAGTTTGTTATACAATGGAAAGAAGTCAGGGATAGTCAGACATGCATTCTTGACTTTAGGAGAGCGGATTTCAGTAAACTTAGAGAGGTATTGAGGGTGATCCCGTGGTCAGAAATACTAAAAGATAAAGGAGTTCAGGACGGATGGGACTTTCTCAAAAGGGAGATACTGAAGGCACAATTTCAAACAGTTCCAGTGAGAAATTAAAATGGGAGGTGTCTCAAGAAACCAGGATGGATGACTAAGGAACTTTCAACCGAGCTAAGTTTGAAACGGAACATGTATAAGAAATGGAAAAAGGGGGAAATCACGAAAAAGGAATTCAAAGAAGTAGCAGGTATGTGTAGGGGTAAAGTCAGAAAAGCTAAAGCGCAGAATGAACTCAGGCTTGCTAGAGAGGTTAAGAACAACAAAAAGGACTTTTTTGGATATGTCCGCAGCAAAATTAAGAAGAATGAAATGGTAGGGCCACTGCATGGAGAAAATGGCAAAATGCTAACAGGGGACAGAGAAAAGGCAGAATTCCTCAACACCTTCTTTGCCTCAGTCTTCTCAGAAAAGGAAAAGGGTGCTCAACCTGAGGATAATGGAGCAGAGGACAGAATAGTGGCATTTCAGTACAGAATAAGTAAAGAAATAGTATAGGAATACCTTGGCGCATTACAGACCACCATAAGGGACCTCCTCAGGATGTCCTAGGTTTAAAAAGGGGCGTCACTTCTTGACACCCCCAAGCCTAATACGTCCTGAGGATGTACAAGATAGCAGCGCCCCATCTACATGGGGGCCGCCATGATGGCGTCATGAATGTGCTGCCTCCAAACGAGGCGGCGCGACGTGACATTGTCACGCCATGCGAGGGCGCTTAGTGCGCCCTTTCATTGGCTGATGAAGGAGCTCCGAAATGGAGCTCCTTCCTGGTCTTGCGTCGCTGGCGCAACCTTTAGATGGCTGCGCCCAGCGACGCAGAGGAGAAAGGGGCCAAGCGGCCCCTTTCTCCTCCTCCCCACCGCCGTGGGGTGTCCTTGGGGCTTGAAGCCCCAAGGACACCCCTTTCCAGGCCTCGGGGAAGTGGCCTTTTGCCACTTCCCCGTGGCCTGGAAAGTGGCGGATTAGGGCCTCAGCGGCTGCCGCTCTAGCCACTGAGGCCCCGATCCGGCAGGGAAAGGAGCGGGTGCAGGCCGCCGCTTTTCGGCAGTCTGTAACGCGCCCATGTTAATCTAAATGAATTTAAGTCTTCAGGACCAGATGAACTACATCAAAGGGTATTAAAAGAACTGGCAAATGTAATATCGGAGCCATTGGCAATAATCTTTGAGAACTCCTGGAGAACAGGAGAAGTCCCAGCAGACTGGAGAAGGACAAACATTGTCCCCATCTTCAAAAAGGGAAAAAAAGAGGATCCCAACAATTATCATCCAGTTAGTCTGACATCAATACCAGGCAAGATTCTAGAGCAGATCATTAAACAGAGAGTCTGTGAACATCTAGAAAGCAATTCTACAATCACAAAAAATCAACATGGGTTTCAGAGAAAGAAGTCATGCCAGACAAACCTGATCTCTTTCTTTGATAAAATTATCAGCTTGGTAGATAAAGGGAATGCTTTGGATATAGTATATCTTGATTTCAGTAAGGCCTTTGACAAGGTTTCCCATGACATTCTTGCAAACAAGCTAGTGAAATGTGGGCTAGACAAGGTAACTGTTACATGGATTTGTAATTGGTTGACCGGCCGAACGCAAAGGGTGCTCAACAATGGCTCCTTTTCATCCTGGAGAGAAGTGACCAGTGGGGTCCCACAAGGCTCTGTCCTGGGGCCAGTGCTATTCAACATCTTTATCAATGACCTGGATGACAGAATTGGGAGCATACTAATCAAATTTGCAGATGACACCAAATTAGGAGGAATAGCTAATACCCCAGAGGACAGGATCAAAACTCAAAATGACCTGAATAAACTAGAAAGCTGGGCCAAAGCTAATAAAATGAAATTCAACACAGAGAAATGTAAGGTACTACACTTAGGGCGGAAAAATAAAATGCACAGATATAGGATGGGGGATACCTGGCTGACTGAAACAACATGTGAAAGGGATCTAGGAGTCCAAGTAGACCATAAGTTGAACATGAGTCAACAGTGTGATGCGGCAGCTAAAAAGGCCAATGCAATTTTAGGCTGCATCAATAAAAGTATAGTGTCTAGATCAAGAGAAGTAATAGTGTCACTGTATTCTGCTTTGGTTAGGCCCCACCTGGAATATTGTGTCCAGTTCTGGGCACCACAATTTAAAAAGGACGTTGAGAAACTGGAGCGTGTCCAAAGGAGGGCAACTAAAATGGTGATGGGTCTGGAAACCATGCCCTGAGGAACGACTTAGGGAGCTGGGGATGTTTAGCCTGGAGAAGAGAAGGTTAGGTGATATGATAGCCCTGTTTAAATATTTGAAAGGATGTCATGTTGAGGAGGGAGCAAGCTTGTTTTCTGCTGCTTCAGAGAACAGGACCCGGAACAATGAATGCAAGCTACAGGAAAAGAGATTCCACCTGAACATTAGGAGGAACTTCCTGACAGTAAAA
>NC_056523.1:101598453-101601146 GCF_019175285.1 Sceloporus undulatus
AGAGTGCACAGAATTTACTAGGTTTATGATTCTCTCTTCTATCTAACAGTTGTAATCACTTGATAATGTGATTGACTAAGCAACTGTGAAGTATACAACAGCTCCCAAACATTTGTTGAAATATTGTGGTAGAATTTCAAAATGGGCTCTGTTTAAAGGTCGACTTCTCTGTTCTTTTGGGTGAAAGCATTGCATGAATTAGATGTTCATGTTAGCAATGACATATAGGGTAGAACATTTGTGTGAGTTGTGATGATATCTATAGGAAATGAGAGGAATAATCAGTCTTTGCTAGCAAGATCATCTCGGACCAAACTGGACAAAATGTAATTGTGTGAATATGATTAATGCATATGTGTCTTGTTATGTTAACTTGCAAGCACCCTTGAACTCGTGAAACTTACCTCTAAGTAAACATGTATTGGATTGGGCTGAACACATGTTTCCTGTTAAGAAGATCCTAATGAAGCCAACTTCAGCCATCTCCACTCATCATCAGAAGGCAAAACTATATGTCACAATAATTGTCCAATTGTAATTAGTGTATGTAATTTTTCTTGTTATGCAAAAAGGTAGCCTTAGGGGAGAGCTATGGCATTTGGGAAGGAGAAGTTCAATTCTTTTTTTTCCTGCTGTCTTCCTAACAACATTTTCTCTCTGAAATTGCTGTTTGAATTTCAAAAGAGGCCTCTACTGGAGTGCTTCCTAGAATCCACTTTTTATGTAACAAAACCCACAAATGTTAATTAGGTTTATGCAGCTAACGTCTTACATAGTTGGCACTGAAGTGGTGTTCTTCTGCTTGAAAGACTGTTTATATTTTCATCAGCTGTCTTTGCATGGTGAAGCAAATAGTGTGTTTTGAGTTAGGTTCTATAGGATCTTCATAATGGAAAATATGCTTTATTGTAGTTTAGGCCTATACATAAAAAATAAAAGTTTTCCTTTGACATGAATATCTAGTTGTGTCTGGCTGTAGTGGGCAATGTTCATCTCTGTTACTAAACTGAGGGAGGCAGTGATATCAAAGACATCTCCGTGATCATGTAGCCAGCAAGACTGCATGGAATGCTTTTACCTTCCCACCAAATTGGTACCTGTTTATATACTTGCACTTTTACATGCTTTTGAACTGCTAGGTTGACTAATGATGGGAGCTCACTCTATCATGCAGTACTTGGGTCTCAAACTGCCAACCTGCCATCCGTGTGATCATCAGAGTCAGCATCTTAACCGCTGAGCCACCATGCCCCACAGGCCTATACATATTTAGAAGCAAATTCATATAACTCAGTGGCAAACTCTCCCAGGCATTTGTTCCCTTATGGCAGAATACATGATGTTTGTCATCATGGGTTGAAAGAAATGGCTCCTGTCCAATTGCAGAACTTGTCTGTGCATATGACATACGTGGCTGAAATGGCAGGAAAACAGTCCCAAGTTGCGCTCTGGGCCTTAACATTGGAGCAAAATAAATCCCAGATTGCCCAGATTCAAGCCAGAAAGAGCAAACTATCACATCTGTGTGCTGTCTGCACACTGATGTGGAGATAGGGGAGGGTCCAGGTCAACACCGTTGCTGACCATAATTTTTTTTGATAGCCACCTGCAAATCGATCACACAAGCACACAAGCGATCAGTGGCACCACCGACCCATTGTATGCCCCATGAAGCAAAATGACACATCAGTGAACCAACACGTCATATTACCAATAAAACATGCACGTCAAATACCAACAATATCATATGAGAGGATCAAACTGTATGAACAAACATATCATGTTACCAACAGTTAAACGGATTTAATAAAAACATCAAGTAACTGGCCGGTTCAACAGGGGACCTGAGGGGAAGGGAGGGAAGGGGGATATGTCTGGGAGGGATATCATAGCTCCACCCTCTAACTTCTGATCTCACTGTTTACTCCTTTTTCCTGAACAATATCAATAACAAAAATTCACGGACCTGAGGTAGTCTATCAGAAATTATACCATAATACACAGGTTAGTCTTTAAGAGGATTCAAGATTTTTATTTAACTATTTGATTTTATTTTGAATTTATTTTGGGGTTTTGCTGCAATAGACTAACATGGCTACCCCTTGGGAAAATTATTTTTTCCATGCACTTTGTAACACAAAGTCAGGGTTCAGTACTGTCACTGTGCTTTTAAATATTAACTTGAAGGTGCTGGGAGAGGTCATCTGGAGTTCTGGGATTTAGTCTGAGCTCTTAGCTGATGATACTAGTTTTAAATTTGCATTTTAAAATGTTTAAAATCAGTTTTAAAAGTGTGTCACAGACAGATACACACAAAAATATACATCACTTTGGGGTCCTGATGGGCAATCCATGCTATAAAGACATAAACTTATGTACAGTGGACCCTTGTTATATGCTGGGGTTTGGTTCCAAGATTCCCTGTGTATAACAAAATCTGTGTATGCTCAAGTCCCATTAAATATAATGACATAGCAAAATGGTGCCCCTTATAAAAAATGGAAAATCAAGGTTTGATATTTGAAATTTATACTTTTTTTAAAACATTTTCAAACCGTGTATGCTTGAATCCATGTATAAAAAATCCGTTTATAAGAAGGGCCAACTGTAATACCTCTTGATGCTTTATCATGCTTATGTTATAATGATCCATTGGAAGATTGTATTGCTCCTTACATGGTCACGTGAAATAT
>NC_056523.1:101601156-101617094 GCF_019175285.1 Sceloporus undulatus
ATAATAATAATAATAATAATAATAATAATAATAATAATAATAATAATAATAATAATACTGTTTATTTATAGCCCGCTTTTCCAAAGAAGATCAAAGCGGGTTACAACAAGGTACTCTTTCACATTGAAATATTTGTCAATGTTACTGCATTTTTTTCCTTGTCTGTTTACTGTTATGCTGATGGTTAATGCAAACTAACAGTTTGCTACGTTTTTTTTCTCCCCAGTTTTGGCAAGCAATCTGGAGGAAAACGAGGTTGCGAGTGTATTGTATTGGAGCCTTCTGAAATGATTGTGGTAAGAAATGTTAAACATCAAAGTGTGGAGTATTTCAATAGATGGTGGAAGGAATCACTTGGTACTACAGATTTGTGCCTTTTATCTAGTTTATAATATACTCTCCCAGCAATTTCTTATATCAGTAAAATTTTGAAAAACTAGGGCTCATGTCTATAGACAAGAGAATGGAAGAATTAATTTTTGGAATACAGTCCTCAGAATATTATTGCTCCTCAGATCTCATAATAAGCACATAATCTCAAGAAACAAACAAACAAACCCACAACCCAAACTTCTGAAATATATTGCTTACATAATATCATGAAGCTGGAATAAGAAATATTCTGTATTAGGAATTTTAGGTACTCCATGCCCATGCTGCCTAATTCATGTAAACAACAACAAAAACATTTGCAATATGCAATTAATTTGTAGTTCTTTTGTGAGCTACAGATATGTCTCTCACATTACCATTGGTAATGGTTAATCTTCATCTGTTTTATCTGAAATTATTTAATCATGTCATGTATTGCATTTGTTTTATTTTCTAAGGCCTGTTACAGACAGCCAAAATAAAGCTGCTTCGAGTCACAGTAGAGGTATGGTGTTTCAATGATGCATGCGTCCTAAAAAGTCGCACCAAAGCCAAACGCTCCAGACTGGAGCGTGGCTTTGGTGTGGCCGTCTGGACTCGGTAGACGCATGCATCATTGAAACACCATACCTCCATTTGGACCGAAGCAAGCTTGATTTTGGCTGTCTGGTAACAGGCCTAATCACTTGGAGTGCTAAGTTGGGGTAAAAGAGACGAGATATAAATATAATTGATTAATGATAAGTCTTGTGTTAATGAAATTAGTGAACTATTTTGTTTTACATTTTCTGTGGCGTGTCGCCATTGGGGTTACATCTTAAGTGTCCAAGTGTATGTGCACAGGCTGGAGTGTTTTGATAATTGGAAAAGATTAGAGCAAATTGAAGTGAGACATGATGACTATTTCATTATACCTCAAGGAATTAGAATCTGAGACAATTGCTTTCACTGTGCCTGTGAGCCGTGGAACTTTCAAAGTGAAGTACAAAAATGGAAAAATGGAGCCCAGGTGCGCAGTGGTTAAATAGCCTGTACTGCAAGCCATTCACTCAAGAACCACAAAGGATTTGCGAAGTTCAGATCCAGCAAAAAGGGCAAAGGGAAGGGCCCAAAGAAAAAGGCACCCCCTTTCTGACCAGGGCTGTGAATCCTGCCAAGGATCGTAAAATGATAACCCAGACGGTTGGGGGCAAATTTAGCTTACTGTGCTAATTAGCTGACAGCTCTTCAGCACGCTATGAGCTTTGGAATAGCGGTATATAAATAAACAAATATTATTAGTTAATTATTATTATTGTATTATTATTATTAAGCTCTGAACTGATAATAGATAGCTTCACCGTCTTCCTCTTTATGTATCGTAATCCTCAGTTGTTATAAAGAGGCAGAGAGGCATCAGTAAAAAAAAGGTAGTTTATAAAAATGCGGTTGTGATTTTTGAAAGCACAAATGTGAGCCTATTCAGTATGTTTTAAATGCCAGTGCTGATTGGTTGATATATGCCGGGACCTATTTGTTGTTCCTTTTGGGTCTCACTAGCAAGGGGAGAAGTGTCAAGGTTAAAGCTGGAATGCACATAAGATGTTATTGAAAAGAATCAGACTACGTTTAATATTATGTTTTGATGGATGGTTCAGTATATCAAGCGGTGTTATAATGGGTGATTCTATATAACTTGTTTGATTCTATATACGTATAACAGTGGTGCCCTCGGGTACGAAATTATATCGTTCCCGCGCCGCTTCGTAACCCGAAAGCTTCCGTAAGCCGAAAACCCATAGGCCTAATGGGGAAAAAGCCGCGATTTTCGTGGTAAATAGGCCGAAAAGCCCAAAAATTTCGTAACCGAAAAAACATTCGAACCCGGAACAATTATTCCTATGGGTTTTCGTATCCCGAAATTTCGTTAACCTGGTATATTCGTGTCCCGAGGAACCACTGTACATCTTATATTCTCATAGGAAGTGTACAACAGTCAGGCACCATGGGAATATGGGGAGGCTTCTCCTCCTCCTTCCCCTCTCTTTTTGAGTTTTATTTCTGTATCTTTTGATACTGTGTGTTTAAAGTCATGTTTATGGTCCATGGAAGTGTGCCCTTAATTCAAATGTAGGCATGTGTATTAAGCAACATCCACAGATGGTTCTTTCTATCGTTCTACACTTGACAGCACTATATATAATTGTGGATGTTATTATAAGGTCTGTTTAGAATGTACAGTGTGGACTAGCCGGCCCAGAAAAAGTTACCCTAATGTTTTCCCCAACAGGCATAATGGGGGGGCAGAAAGCGAGGCTTTTGTTTTGATCTGTGGGAATAGTGTTAACAGTAACTGCTGCTTTGCTGCACTTTTGTGCATATTAGTTGTTCTTGAAGGGAAGACAATAGGAGAGGCTGAGATACAGAAAATAGATAGGGTTGGTGTTGCGCCAGGCTGTATGCTGACTCTATTTCCCTTGAACATGGGGCTTGGCCAGTTATCATTACAGATTTGTATGGCTTCTCTTGCCACTTGGGAAGGTTGCAGAATCACTTTTTTTTCTCATTGTATTTATTTAATTGTTGTGAATGTCTTTGTTGAAAATAGTTAAGGATGCTGCTGTGCCCTGCATGTGCATGGGTGTATGTTTTAGGGTTTGCTGCTGTTTTATCATATGGTTTTACTATTGTTCATACGTTGTTGGTTGGCTGTTCTCCCTAAGGCGATCCTATCATGGGCTTTTCCTGGCAAGTTTCTTCAGAGGGGTTTTGCCATTGCCATCCTCTGAGGCTCAGAGAGTGTGCCTTGTCCAAGGTCACCCAGTGGGTTTTCATGACTGAGCTGGGATCTGAACTTTGGTCTTCCAATGTCCTAGTCCAACACTTCAACCAGTATAGTGGACCCTTGTTATATACTGGGGTTTGGTTCCAAGATCCCCCGTGGATTACAAAATCTGTGGATGCTCAAGTCCCATTAAATCTAATGGCAGGGCATAATGGTGTCCCTTATAAAAAATGTCAAATCAGGGTTTGATATTTGAAATTTATACTTTTTTAAAAACATTTTCAAACCATGGATGCTTGAAACCGTGTATAAAAAATCTCTGTATAAGAAGGGCCGATTGTACAGCACATTGGCTGTATGTTGGTGATATGGTTGTCTATATGAAATTAAAATATCGTAATTTTTAAAAATAAGAATTATATTCTGGTATAAGAGTATTTTAAAATAAAGGTTAATTCACCTGATTAATAAAAAAGTTCTGTATGTTTCTTCTTAACTGTGATTATTTAGGCCTGATGCTGTCTGCCTGTTGTTGGTATATGCATGTACAGAAATAATATATTGCCCAATACTTCTGAATTTATAGATTGTCTAGCAGACATTGTTGTGTGTGGTTTTTTTTTTACTGTTTGTGATTTTACTTGTGTGGTTGTGTGGTACTTCTGGTTCATATGTTACTTTTCCTGTTACACATATGTGTATGTGCCTTCATGCCTGTCAACTTATGGTGACCCCATGAATTTCATAGGGTTTTCTTAGGCAAAGAATACTCAAGAGTGAAGTCGAAGGCTTTCATGGCTGGCATTCATAGTTTTTTTGTGGTTTTTTTCAGGCTATGTGGCCATGTTCTAGAAGAGTTTATTCCTGATGTTTCGCCAGCATTTGTGGCTGGCATCTATCCTCTGGAGATGCCAGCCACAGAGGCTTTGGAAACATCAGGAATAAACTCTTCTAGAACATGGCCACATAGCCCAAAAAACCCATAAAAACTATATTAGGAGGTACTAAGGAGGGCTGACCCTGCTTAGCTTCCAAAATCAGATTGGATCTGGTACCTTAGGATATTTAGGTTCCTATTACGTAGCCATGGGGCAATTGGGGAGAGGAGCTCTAAATGCATATGAGTTGGATCTGAGTCTTGCCAACATCCATTCAGAGACCCACCATGTCAGTAAAATTCTTCTGTAATGCTTGTTATTTTACATACTGTGCAAGAATAAAACAACTTCCCTGCATCAAGAGCAAAGTTCTAGTTGCTTATCTGCTCTCTGTGTTAGCAGATGAAGACAGAATCACATTTTTTCTCAACAAAGAAAAAAGAGTGGTAGTTAAATGCTTTCTGCTGCTCCTCCTTTAGTATCAAGCAGTGTCTAGTATGTGGAGGACTGGGCAACTGTGAGACTGACTGTTGTGAAGATTTTTAATAAAGGGTATTGTAAAGTCTTCCTCCTTGAAATATCCTGTTGTCATCACCATAACTTTAGTATAATATGTTTAAGAATAAAATAGAAATTTATTGTTAAAAGCTAAAAGCCGTCACAATATAAAATAGATCCAAACAGTAAATATGAAAACAGTATGTATGTATGTATTTGTGTGTGTATGTATGTATGTACACACACACATACACAGGCCCAAAACCCACAAATAAAACAACATGGTAAAATTAATAAGAGAGACCCATCAACAAAAAACAATAATACATCATAAATGATAAAATAATAAAAGCATAAAACTAGAATGGTTCTAGCCGTCATTCCGATCGAGAAAACCGATTCTAATCTTGCTAGCAGCTAAACCAAATTTTGCTACCATAGAAGTAACAAATACATTGTTGCTGGCCAAAAGGACACAAATCTGCTGAAAGCAAGATCTATCAGAAAGGGATTTTAAAATACATTCAAGATACCTTTGTCTAGGAGATATATATAAAGAGGACAGTGTAAAAGGTAATGTTCGATATTCTCCACTTCCCTGGTTTTGCAGATACATAGTCTTAGATGGACAGGAGTGTTATTATATCTGCCTGCCAAATAGGCAGAAGGCATACATTGGTACCTTAGAGCAGTAAATGCTTTTCTAGCAGGGTCCAGAGGAAGATTAATAAAGTAATGCTCTAACCCAAACGATGTCTTGTACAATGGGTACCAAAAAGAAAAAGAAGAGTTCGAGAGTGAAAGAAGATCGGCCGGCCCATTTGGAAGCAAGATAAATTTGCTCTTTAATCAGTTGCTTGACTCGACGAGTGGCATAATTTGGAAGTGAATCCACATTAATCTCATAGCTCTGCAGTATTGTTCTAACTATAGATACCCAGGAGCTTGAAGAGTTAACAGATATTTGTTCTAAAAAAACATTTTTGGGGGAGCCTGGAGTCACTCATGGATAACAACTTTAACCAGTAGAAGGCAAGAGCGGTATGTTTACCAGCTTGAAGGGTAGTTTGGCCTGTTTCTGCTCTCAGAAAAGAGACAGGGGTACACTTAGGAACAGCCAACAGGGATCTTAAAAATAAGTTATGAACAATTTCTAAATTTGAGACACTGTTGTACCCCAAATTTCTGCTCCATATAATAACCGAGGAACAATTTTTCTTTGATAAACCTCAATAGCAAACGCCACTAAATGACCTTGAAGTCTATGAAATTTCAACAGAGAATTTATAGAGAGGGATGATTTTAGCTTAGTAGCAACAAAATGAGTTTTCCATGACAAATTAGATTGAAATCTTAAACCCAAGTAATTGTAATAGGATTGTTGATCAACAGATTTTGCCTCAGGGCTCCACCGATGAAGTTTTTTTTTTTTACCAAAAACCACAACTTTGGTTTTACAGTGATTAACTATTAACATTTCCTTTGTACAGTATAATAAGTTTGTAAACTGTGACTGAGTCTGTGTGAGCGTGCCACATGCAACTTTTTCCTTGAAAGTATGTGTTCTATTTTGTAGGTAGCACATCTTGTTTGATGTTACAGCATTCGTGTTGCTGAAGCTTTATGCTCATAATCATTGTTGCAGAATTAAAGTATTTGATTCAGTTTCTAAGTAAAGCTCAATAAGATTTCCAAGTGTTTTTCAATAGAGTATAAAGAACAGTTTGCTAGAAAAGAAATCTCAAGTTATAATGCACAGTCTGCCTGTCGCTTATATGTTGGCTTTTGGGATACAATTCTTTCTAAGCAACCTTAAAAGTAAGCTTGAAGTAATAAAATTTAAAAGTAATATTGGAAATAAAATAAAATATTTAACTGAAATGCCATCAGGATCCTCCTCACAAGGCAACTGGTGACAGAGTTTTAGGCATTTACTACTTGCCTTAAAATCAAGGGAACCTTATCTGAAGTTTGCACTTGTATTTGTGCAGCATAGAAATGTTTCTTACTACAGTGCCCTGGAAGCTTTATAGAATGTACATGAATTGTCAACAAAAGATATTTGTAATAGGGGATTTTCCAGCTCCTCTGGTTATATTTTTCAGTTCTATAATGCTGGCAATATCTGAAGGAAGCAGGTGGGTGTAGTTACTATAGTTCCCACTTACAGTTCATTGTGTTTGCTTTTCTGGTAACAAAGATACTTAACCTTTCACTTTTATATTTTTCAGCCTGTATTTGTGGTTTTGTTTTTTTCAAATATTCTTTATGCTAGAAAGCTGCTTTGCCGTCCACAGCTGCTTTGCTGTCCACAATTTTCCAAAAACAAGAGTGTGTTTTTGTAAGTGACCATAATAATGAAGCTTGCTTGTGAAGGTACTAATAATCCTCAATGAAAGAGCCTCCTTGAACTATCTTGTGACTTGTGTTTTCAGCATTTTAATTGTTTGGGCCATATAGCACTACCATTAGTTACTTAGCAGAGAGAGTATTAGAAGTGAATCAGGAAAAAAAATCTATATTTATTTAGCCATTGGGGAAAATTTGCTATATATTAATAGCAAGCTTATCCTGCAGAATTGATCTTGCTTAGCTATAGTAATAACACCAGACACCTGTGGGAGGTGTGGGCAGGTTTGGGGAAAGCCCAAGGTTAACAGAAACATTTTAAAAAGCTTTTGGGGAAAACCCTGTGAAGGGACCCAGCATTCTCAGTGGCCAAAGAAAGCAGAGTGTCTGTCGGGGAATCCCATATGAGTGGGATTTCCTGGATGTGAGGGCATAGCTAACATGAACCCTGAACATTTTATTGTACATATCACTTGTCTCTCCCTGCACTTGAAATGAAAATTAAAGAAGTGAGCTTTTACACTTTATGAATACTATGAAGATTTTTTTTACATTTGATTTTTAAAGTAATTGACAGATGAAGAAGCTAGTGGAGCTTTGAATGCTTGCATGTATTTTCTGCATTTTGTTTGGTTTAGAAAAGGTATCACCTTTGTAGATTTGGATGTTATTGTACATGCCCAAGATGGCTCCCCCTTGATATATTTATACATTAAGTGCTATAGAGATGAAAAGGACAACAGAGCTAATGGATTTCTTCTTCGTGGTCTCTGCGAAGCATACAAATGGGTTGTACTGCGCCTGCGCAGTGCCTTCGGAAACTTCTGGAATCACTAGGCAAAGTACTCTTTGCAACATGTTGAAACTTTTTGGCGGTAGCTCCGCCCATCCCTTATAAAGCCCCTGCCTTCCCGCTCTTTCCCCAGTTCCTTTTTTCCGCCGCGTTAGCTGCTTAGGGAACTTCGCTGTTGGAAAATCTCAGTTGGAATCACGTTTTGACCCGGACCGTTATTTGACCATTCTTTGTCTTGACCGTTATTGACCATTTGGCTTGGGCTCTGGACTGTGTTTTTGCTTGCTCCTCCTGATTTGGCAATCTTCCCGGACCGGCATTGACCTCGGACTGTCTGACTACGAGTTGTGAGTGGACCATGCCATCAGTCCCCTTTAAGAAATGCTCTGTTTGCGGGGGTAAGATTCCCGGACAAGACCCGCACTCGGCGTGCCTTCTTTGTTTGGGCGAGACGCATGTTCCTGCATCCTGTGCCCTCTGCAAATCCTTAACTCCTCAGGCCAGGAAAAACAGGGAGACTAGATTAAAGGCCGCTATTTATACAAAGGTTTTCACCGCGGGTGCTATGTCTTCTTTACCGGCTCCCTCCACGGCCGCAAACCCGCTGCCGACTTTGCCCGAGACCCCGGCCCAACTTGCCCCCGCCGAGTCCGACAGAGCTGGAGATGTTGCTCCCACCTCATCATCCGCTCCTCGAGCCTCCCTGGATGCCCCGGTCACCGAGGCCCCGCTGGAAGGCGCACCTCGATCCTCTAAGAAGGATAAGCAGGAGAAGCGCAAGAAGAGCTCAAAGGAGAGCCGCGCTTCAGACAAGGATTCGAGCTCCCACAAGGGTTCTGCCTCGAAATCCTCTGTCCCTCAGGCCACTACCGCCAAGGCCTTGAAGTCTCCAGACCCGGCCAAGGCCCAGGCCATCGTGCCACTGGCGCCTTCGGCTTCAAAGAAGTCCCGTGCGAGGTCCCCGGACGGAGGACACTCGGCCGCCAAGCGCCACCGTTCTGAGAAACGGGATACAGACGGGTCCAGACATAAGGAGACCCCCCGAGAGCCTTCGGATGCCGATCGGAGACCTTCAGATCCTCGCTCCGCGGCTAGAGCCCTCCGGACCCCCGAGACCGTCGACACCCGTCCCGGGCGCCGAAGCACTTCTCCATCCGGATCTCGGCCCCTCTCGACGTTCCGTCACGCCCCGGAGGACATTATTGTGGACCTTTCCGAACCGGCCTCACCTGCCAGCCCGAGGGAGGACAGGCGATCCCCCACACCGATGCCCGCGTCGATGGTCCACCAGGCCTTGGTGCACCGTGCCGCTTCGCCATCTCCTCCACGCCCCTCTGAGGCCGACTATTTTTATGATGAGGTCACGGACACCTATTACATGGCCGTTCCTCGCGACTCCATCAAGTCCCGCTTCAGGCCACCGGCGGAGAGACCTAGACCACGTGCATCCTCTAGGCCCTCCCGCGCTCCTAGCCGCGTTTCGGCAACCACCGATCTGGAGGTCGTTGACCTGGAGTCAAGACAGGAGACATCCTCTCAGACTCGCTACCACCCTGGAGACGACTCGGACGCCTCTTCGGAAGACAACTATCGGCCGTCCAATCAAGAGTTCGCCCAACCGGGTGCAATCTCCCCCTCGGACGACGTACGCACGTTTGCCGAGCACGTGATTAAAATGGGAAACGCTCTTGATATCCAATTCGCCCAGGCAGAAGATGAGGCCTCTGATCCTATCGAGAGGAGGATTCATGGCAAGCTCCCCACTCCACCTGCCATCCCTCTGCTCCCCTCACTGGAAAAATTAGCCAGACGTTCGTGGGCAGCCCCAGCATCGACAGCTGCTAGTAACAGGAAGATCGAATCCCTGTACAGAGTGGCCCCGCGTCCGACATGGCTGATTGAACATCCACGCCAGAACTCGGCCATCGTGGAGGGTTCCCAACGCGCCTCCACTCCTAAGTCTTCCTTGATGCCTTCAGACAGAGAGGCTAAGAAGATCGACGCCCTCGCTAAAAAGGCTTATTTTTCTTCAGCCCTGGGGATGAGAGTAGCCAATTACAACGCATGTATGGGCGCATACATACAATGGCTCATGGAGAAGATCTCCCCTCTCATTCCTGACCTTCCTGACGACTCCCAAGGCATCCTCTCCGAGGTTCGGGACGAGGCCCATTCAATTGGCAGCTGGATCATCACATCTGCAAGACATTCTACTGACTGTGCCGCAAAATCCATGTCAGCAGCCATTGCCTTGCGAAGGCATGCATGGTTGAGGTCCTCCGACTTGAACCAGAATGCCCGCTCCACAATCGAGGACATGTCCTTCGATGAAGATGGCCTCTTCCACCGCGAAACGGACGAGAAGTTGAACTTCAAGTATAGGATGAGGACCGCCGCTAAGAAACACGGTATGTCGTCCTCTCCTCAGGCTTCTTCCCGTAAGCGCTTTACAGGCATCCGCCAGTGGTATGGTCAGGGCCAGAGGCCCTACCAGCAGGACCGCCCATTCCAGCGTCAGGACCAGTCCAGACAGCGCTATCCCTCCCAATCCTCCTCTTCTTCGGGACGTCGTTCTGGCCCCAAGTACAAGAAAGGCTACAGGAGGCAGGATCCCGAACAAAACAAGAAGAGGAACTGAGGGGACGCCGCGTACTCCGTCACCCCTTCCTCTCCTGTCTTCCTAGATAGACTGAGGCCGTTTTCCACCGTCTGGGCCTCGATCTCCACCGATTCTTGGGCTCTTACCATCGTCCGTAGGGGTTATGCCCTTGAATTCGAAGAACTCCCACCAACTGGAGTTTTCCTTTCCACCCTCCCCTCGGACACCCTTCTCGACGAAGTACGCACCCTCTTAGCAAAGGGCGCTATCTCACCGATAGACGCCGTGGACTTTCCTAGATGTTTTTTCTCCCGTTATTTTACAGTCCCCAAGGCCGATGGGGGCATCAGGCCCATACTAGACTTAAGAGCCCTTAACGCCTATCTCTCCTATAGGCGTTTTCGTATGGTAACACTTGCCTCTATCTTACCTTTATTACACCAGGGCCTGTGGTTCGCGACGATCGACCTAAAGGACGCCTACTTCCACGTCAGCATCCGCGAGAGTCACCGCAGGTTCTTGGCCTTTGCCGTCGGGGCCGACGCCTACAAGTACAACGTCCTCCCCTTCGGTCTGTCCACAGCCCCTCGAGTTTTTACCAAATGCATGGCACCGGTAGTATCCCATCTACATCGCCGGGGCATCAGAGTCTTCCCGTACCTGGACGACTGGCTACTGGTGGCGCCATCGGACCAAGAGCTCAGCCGTCACATTGCCGAAACCTTAGAGCTCCTACAAAGCCTGGGACTGGTCGTGAACCTCGAAAAGTCTCAGCTACTGCCTTCCAGGTGCATAAGATTCGTCGGCTCGATCCTCGACTCAAACACTTGTGTCGCATCCTTGCCCTCCGACCGTTTTCTAGCTCTCGCCCGAGCCATCGGGAAATGTGTCAGCCGAAGAAGAGTAGTTGCCAGAGACATCCAGGTAGCCCTAGGGCATATGGCATCAACAACCTTCGTAACACCGTGGGCAAGACTCAGGTCCCGACCGCTCCAGTCCTGGTTTCTTTCTGCCTTCGACCCAGAGACAGACCACCCGTCACGTCATCTCACGATCCCGAGACCAGTCGCTCGCTCCCTCCGATGGTGGCTCGACTCCCGGAACGTTTGCGCCGGCATGCCTTTTTCTCAACCCCAGCCGGAGGTTGTGCTGACCACCGACGCGTCAGAGCACGGATGGGGAGCCCACACCACGGACTTGTGGGCCAAAGGCCAGTGGTCCCAGGACGAAAAAAGGCTACACATCAATGCCCTGGAACTGCTTGCGGTACAGAAGGCTTTAAGGGTCTTCGAATCCTCCCTATCCGACAAAGTTGTTCAGCTCAGGACGGACAACACCACCGTCATGTATTACCTGAACAAACAGGGAGGAACCAGATCTCCTACACTGCTCGGCATCACACTCGAGGTCTGGAACTGGTGCATAGACCGGAACATCCTGCTCCAGGCGGTGCACCTGCCGGGTATCCAGAACGACCTGGCGGACCTTCTCAGCAGGTCTCCGTCTCAATGCCACGAGTGGAGACTCCACCCCGACACGGTGCTCGACCTCTTCAGTCGGTGGGGAACCCCACAAATAGACTTGTTCGCGACTGTCCACAACAGCCATTGTCCCCAGTTCTGCTCCCGAACGCCGAACGAACAATCTCTCGGGGACGCGTTCGGGTTCCTCTGGTCGGGGGTTATGCTCTACGCGTTCCCCCCCTTTCCGTTGATCACCAGGACAGTCTCCAAAATGATGTCGGATGCCACGGATGCCATCCTGATCACTCCATGGTGGCCGGGACAGCCTTGGTTCCCCTGCCTCCTCCATCTCTCCCGGACCAACTTCCTCCGGATAGAGTACAGACCAGATCTCCTCACGGTTCAAGAGGGTCGGGTTCGACACCCGGACATCGACACTCTTCCCCTGGTAGCGTGGAGGATCCATCCCTAGTACGGCTACCGTCCCCCGTACGCAGAGTCATTCTGGCTGCCCACAAGCCAGCTACTCAGAAGTCCTATGCTCTTAAATGGAACAGGTTCACCAGGTTCTTAGCCGGCAGACAACTGTCTCCAGCCCAAGTCACGACACCGGTGGTCCTGGACTTTTTAATGTCTTTGATCGACTCAGGCCTTTCTCTCACCTCCGTCAAGTGTTACTTGTCGGCCATCTGCTCTTCTTTTCAATTTAATGGCAAGCCCTCCTTCTTCAAGGATCCATTGGTAAAGAGTTTTCTCAAGGGATGCAGCAACCTCCATCCGCAGGCGTCTCTACCTCCTCCAGCCTGGAGCCTTGATGCGGTGCTACGATCGCTACAGTCCAAACCGTTTGAACCCTTGGCCACCACAGACATTAGGCTGCTAACTTGGAAAACAGCTTTTCTGGTGGCCATCACCTCTGCCCGCCGTGCGGGCGAGCTTTGTGCCTTGCGTCGAGACCAACCTTACCTCAAATTTCACCTGGACAAGGTAGTTCTTAGAACAGACATTACCTTTTTGCCTAAGGTTGTCTCTGTGTTCCACATGTGCCAGGACATTGTTCTCCCAACTCTGGCCCCGAACCCGACCACCGATGCTGAGCGAGCCCTGCACACCTTGGACGTTCGCAGGGCTCTGGCTTTTTACCTCGACAGGACTAGAGACTCTAGCCGCTCCGAAAGACTGTTCCAGTGCTATTCGGAGTCCAAAAAAGGACTGCCTGTGTCGGCTCAGAGACTCTCCAAGTGGGTTTCTAACACTATTTGTTTATCTTATGAGCTTTTGGGTAGACCCTTACCGGCTAGGGCTCGGTCTCACACTACCAGGGCAGTTGCAGCATCTTCTGCTTTTCTGTCAGGTGTGTCCTTGGATGACATCTGCAAGGCTGCAGTGTGGTCACAACCTATGACTTTCATCAAACATTACAGGTTGGACACTAGGGCCAGGGGAGATGCAGCTTTTGGGAGGGCTGTCCTGCTGTCTGGATTGCACTAACTATGGTCTGGGGTGCACATGTTGTCTTTTCTTTGCATCATTTGCTAACAAGACGTTTACCAGACTCCTGGATTCATGATTCTAGTGGTTGAGTTCATGAGATTGTTTGTTGTTTATCTTAACATTATGATGATGATAATAACAACACCAATTAGACCACTGTTCTGTGTCTCTTTTGCTTTATTGGTATCATCAATAGTGTTGGAGACAAGGTTAATATGACACTCCCTCCTCCACTGACCTTAGCTCGCCAGTCTCAACCCATTTGTATGCTTCGCAGAGACCACGAAGAAGAAGGACAGGTTGCTTACCTGTAACAGTATTTCTTCGAGTGGTCATCTGCGAATACATACAAATCCCGCCCATCCTCCCCTCAGTGTCCTGCTCTTTATTGGCTCATCCTTATCGCCTACTTGGCGGAAAAATTGCGGAACTGGGGAAAGAGCGGGAAGGCAGGGGCTTTATAAGGGATGGGCGGAGCTACCGCCAAAAAGTTTCAACATGTTGCAAAGAGTACTTTGCCTAGTGATTCCAGAAGTTTCCGAAGGCACTGCGCAGGCGCAGTACAACCCATTTGTATGTATTCGCAGATGACCACTCGAAGAAATACTGTTACAGGTAAGCAACCTGTCCATATTTAGATAACATATTGAAAATCCTTACAGGATATTAAAACAACTATATTAAAGTGTTTTGTATATGGCTTATCCACAGTTTAGCATTTTTAAGAACCATTGACTTTAGTAGCATACATTTTAGTGCCTGCCTAATTCTTTAGTTTGAATTTAAAGTGATAAACTCTGATTAGATTGTAGCCCTTTTGACTGATTGACTCCCATATTTTTTTCAAAAACTGCTTCCTTTTTAAATTGCAGAAAAAGTCATGTAGCCCTGTAATTGTTAATACAGTAAGATAGTTAAAGCTTTTTAAAAAACTTTTTTTTAACAGAAATTGAAAATAATAATCCTATATGCTTTTAGTTGCTAGTTTCCTAATTCTTGTCACATTCCAGCCAGTTGCAGTGATGGTTGTATTGCAAAAATACACATGGTCTTTTCCTTGGTACACACCTTCTGTGTGTGTGTGTATATATATAATGTTTTTTGGTTACTGCATGAACAATCTTGTCACTTGTTGTTTGTATACATGTGTGTCTGTCTCTGCTCTTTCCTGCTGAAATTTCCAAAGGAAATGTGAAGAAGGGCTTGCTTTTTATAGTGTAAAGAAACAGAGGGGGAGGGACATGGAATGAATTAATACAGTTTTAAACAATATTTTAGAAAATTTTGAATTGCCAAAGTCTCGTTGCAATTAAGACTTTAAAAAACACTTAGTTTATTGATTTTTCTAACCTCTTTTAAAAAAATTCTTCATATTTATAAAGTACTGACATAGCAAATGGTGAGTGGCAAACGGAAATGAGCAAATGAATTGTATTTGATGGGTTGACATTGTGTGTCATAGGTTTGAATTACTAATAGCATAATTTAAAATGAAAATTATCTGGTATATTCTGTGATTTTCGTTGTGTTGTCCAGGTTTTTGAAAGGTAATTCTCTGTGCAGTATGAAATAACATCTACATTCAGCGATCAAGCTAGTATCTTTTATGTTTTTACGCTATAACTTTATAACTATTATGTTTTTGAAAATGGTATCTGAGTTCAGTGAGCAGTTTTAAGTAGCTTTGCATAGTCTCTCTCTCTTTCTCTCTTCAATGCAGTTTCCGGGAAGGAAGTTGTGGCCTCCCAACTCTTTGTAACAACATTGTAGAAGACGTGTAGCTCTAGGTTCAGAAACTTGCAAAGGCTGTTTTATGGCAATCTCTCATTACTATTTCATGTTGAGCGTGTCCTCATGAGTTTTTTAAAATTACATAGACTTTCAATAATATGGAAGAACTGGATGTTTAATCAAGATCCCGACCATGTTTTCCAGGTGGAGAACTCAAAAGAGAATGAAGACAACATTCTGCAAAGGGAACTGCCCCTCCGTCAATCTCGGCGGAGGTTTAGGAAGATTAATCAACGAGGAGAACGTCAGACCATTACAGATAATGTGGATGTTAGCAGCTACCTTTCAGTGAGTATACTTCCCATATGTGTATCTATTTACATCACCTGTACTAGCGTTGGATACATGCATGTGCTTGATTGTTTTTCTGTGGGCTGAAATGAAAAGATTAGTAAAATCACAAATTATAATATTACACAGTTGATCTTGCAGGATTTGAAAGTAGATGGCTGTTTAGATATTTAAAATAACTTGAGTTTTTAAGAATCGTGTTAACAGGCATCCACTTGTTTGTGTTTCTCAGTTGTAATACCTAAATTGAGTTTTAAATTTTAAGCCTACTTCATTACAAAATGTCTGAACTGGCTAACAAAAGTATAAGTTCCAGGCAAGTAAAAAGATAACTAAATTAGTTATCTACCAGACTACCAGAAAGTACGTTTTCAAGCTGCTGGGAAAGATGGCAGTTGGAAAGACTTTTTAAAAATTAACTGTGTATGTGTGTTTGTGTGTGTATTTTAAATGTGCACAGTTAAACTTAAATTCTGTTGTTCCCTATCCCTCAGAGGAGGCATGCTGGTAAAATTCCTTTTGCTAGCTGCAGATGAATTACTGAGCACTGCTGGAGGTGTCTTGTTCTTCCATTAATGTTTCTTTGTGTGGCTCATAGTTTTAGTGCAATTATGTTTCAGATATTTTCAGGAGAATTTAAAAGGTG
>NC_056523.1:101617194-101620606 GCF_019175285.1 Sceloporus undulatus
TTTTTTAGGACTGGTAGCCAAACTTTGTTCACTTTAAGGGTTTCTTCTTTTCCTGTTGAAATTGTCCAGGTGTTTATGGATTTCAGTGGCTTCCCTGTGCATTCTGAACTGATAATTGTCGGCTATGGTCCAGAATTTCAGTGTTTTCGAAAAGCATTTTACGGCCAAAATGGTTTATAACATGTCTGCTACTGCTGATTTTTCTGGCTGACCAGACTGCAGTGTCTCTCGTGTTCCTTGATTCATGTTTGAGCACTGCGTTTGGTGGTCCTTATCTAGACTTGTCTGCAGCTACATGGTATGTGCTAAAACCCTGCAGCTGTGAGAAGGTCTCTCCTGTCCTTTGTTGAGCGTAGCATTTGCTGGATTTTCTTGGTTGGTTTGTAGATCGTCTGGAGGCTGTGTTTCCTCACCAGTTTCCTTATTCTGTCTATGACTCCTTTGATATATGGTAAAAAACACCTTCCCTTTGGGTGGTTGTTTGTCTTCACTCCTATGGGTTTTTCTGGGTCTGGCAGCCGTTCTGATGTCTGAGCTGGAATAACCATCAGCCTGTAAAGCCCAGGCTAGGTGCTTCAATTCATCTTCCAGGAAGTGGGGTTCCCACATCCTTTTTGCCCAGTCTACCAGTGTTTTTATTGTGCTTCTTTTTGTCCTGGGTGATGGTTGAAATTCTTGTATAGGTACCTGTCCATGTGTATAGGTTTTCTGTATACCATGTGGCCTGGCCGCTGGTTCTCTGAACAAATCTTATCCAAGAAAATCCCATGATGGGTTCACCTTAGGGTCTCCATAAGTCGGAGATGACTTGAAGGCACACATCAACAACAACAGTGGGTGTGCAAGAGCAGCACAAAGACAGACAGATATCTGGTGGGCTGGTGGGCTAGCAGGTGACTGGGAAGCAAGCTCACCTGCTAGGTGGGTGGCAGGCAAGAAAACACAGTGGCTAGCTAGGGGCATTGTCCACAATGGCACCTATTACAGTCGGCCCTCTAGATTCATGGTCTTGACATTCACTAAGTCCGCTTCTTTCCCAGCTGGCCAAGCAGCAGCCCGGCTGGGAAAGGGAGGAGGATCCTCCATCCCTTCAGGATCCATTCCCTACTCCATCGCTCCTTGGGCTGTCCACGGGGCAGTGGGGTAGGCAAAGGGAGCAGGATCCTCCATCCCCCAAAATCCCTTTGCCTGCCCCATTGCTCCCTGGGTTGTCCAGGGGGTGATGGGGAAGGCAAAAGGAGGAGGAGGATCCATCCTTCTCCCTCCCCCCAGGACTCCTTCCCAGCTAGGTAGCTGCCTGAAAAGCCCAGGCAGCAATCCAGCTGGGAAAGAGACTTGGGGGGATGAAGGCTGCTCTTCCCTTTCCCTCCCCCATCACCCCCTGGGGAAGGAAGCAATTCGGCTGGTTAGGGGCAGGGAGCCAGTTAAAGGGATGGGAGGGTGAGAAAAAGGAGTGTGGGTTCCTGCTCCTCTTCCCCCTCCCACCCCGCACTTTAACTGGCTTCTGAGTGGGGGTGGAGTTATTTACAATTTTTCCATATTCGTGGGGGTCTCATTCCCCTAATCCACATGAATACGGAGGGAGGACTGTATTTGCTTACAGTCGCCCCCCCCAACTCGTGGATCTGAGATCCACGACCTTGAGTATCCACAGAGGGGCGACCTCCACTGTTTTCTATGGTGTGTGCGCCCGGGCCACACCCCATTCAAGCTTATGGGGCTTGAATATGTGCAAGCCTCTCTTTTTGCCGGGGTGGTTGGGTGGTGGAACAGATCCCACACAGGTAAACGGAGGACCAACTGTGTTTATATCCTGCCATTCTTCCTATATAGGGATTCAAGGTAGTATTTAACAGCAGCAGCTGTGACGGAGGGTTCTCAGGGGCTTCTTCTGTGTTCCGTGTCCATCCATACATCCGTCAGTTTGCTCACTTTCCACCCTCAAACAAACCATTGAATTAACAATCAAATTGGTGATAGTTAAACTTGCAACTGTATTATCTTCATAGTTACAACAAGAGATCATACAAGTAAACTCCAGGTCTTCATCTAATAATCTGACAAAAAAGCAGTTACTTCTCAGCCTGGGAAATAATTTCCCCCCTCCTTTGCTTGCCTTAAAAAAACACACAACTGGTCTGACATTCTGGCCAATCTGTTGTATGCTCGTTTTTGAAATTACTACCCAGATCTGGAAACTTCCTAATGTCCTTGGAACAATTTCACTAATTCACATCTGCTCTTCTGTAGCAGGAAAATATTGCTTTCAGATTGTCAGAAGCTATCTCATATATGTTTCTGTTCACTGTTTTTTTTAAAGGTACAGATTTATCAAAGCTGTTTCAAAATGAGTTCAAATGGGAGTTAATTGAAAGTGTAGTTTAAATCTTTTCAGTGAAGGATTTCAGTTCCCCCTGTTTCCAATCTTTCTGTTCTTTCAGTTATTAAGAAATGTAATGTCTCATCTGCAACAGATGTGAAGGCATAACCTCTTAACAGTAGTCTTAACACTCTGCTTCTGATCTAAATATTTTATTACCTCAGCTGAATTACAGAGAGCCATTTGAAGGAGCTATTCCTTTCTTACATTATTGTGTTAATGATTTGGTAACAACACAGACAAATTACATTAATAATCATAGCATTATACTATGGTAGTAATACAGGCATCCATTTGAAGCAGATGTATGTGGTGACATATATTTGATGTAGCAGTAGAGGACACTGCTAAAGCAAATACCCTATAGCAGGGGTTCCCAACCTGGGGGTCGTGTGACCCTTTCTGGGGGGTCGCCAGGTTGGGAATACCCTGCCTCCCCCCTCCCCTTCTCCCCACGGGTGCTGGTGCTGGAGCAGGCATTGCACGGGGAAAAGGGGAAGGGGGCAGGGCTCCCTCCTTTCCCTTGTCCCTGCGAGTGCCGGCGCTGGGACAGGCACGTGCAAGGAGGAAGGGAATGGAGGTGGGGCCGCCTCCTCTCCCTTCCTTCCCGCAGGTCCAAGCACCCACGGGGAGGAAGGGAATGGAAGCGGGGGTCCCTCCTCCTCTCCCTTCCTTCCCACGGGTGCAAGCACCCACGGGGAGGAAGAAATGGGGGGTTCTGACTCTAATGAGGCTGTCCACTGCTACCAAGATGATTAACCCGACTGCCCATTGATTTTTGATGTTGGTTGGCATCAAGACTGACAGATTCCCAAGTTCTCTCCTGCTTCCATGGCTGCTCAATGCAGAAGTAAATGGTTGCTGGCTCATACTCTCACTGCCCTGTCCAAGGCTGCTTGTGCAAGTTCTGATACTTCTGTAGTTTGTACTTGTCCTCCCATGCTGAGAATTTTTATAGAACTGGAGTTGTTAAAGAATAAAAAATTAATAATAATAATAATAATAATAATAATAATAATAATAATAATAATA
>NC_056523.1:101620631-101678306 GCF_019175285.1 Sceloporus undulatus
AATAATAATAATTAATAATAAATTTATTTATATACCGCTATCCAAATTCCAAATTCGTCACAGCGGTGTACAACAAAAGTGATACAATATAACATTTAACTAACAAGTATCACCAACAACATGATAAAAACATCCCAATGCAATTTTAATAACTATAAATAAAACTCTTAAAACACACACACAAAAAACTAGCTGGATAAACAGTTGTATATCAGGGGGAGAACCGCACAACATCAGGACATATGGGGGAAAGCTTGTCGGAGAGAAAAGTCTTTAGTTTTCTCCTAAAAGATCAAGAGAGGCGACGGAGCGGGGTCGTCAGGAAGGGAGTTCAGGTCTGGGGGCCCAAGAAGGAGAATGCCCTTTGAGAAGACGAAATATATTCGCCTTAGGAACCCTCAACAGATGCTCCCGACCGATCTGAGAGTGCAGGGGCGGATTATATGGGGAGAGGCAGTCCTCCAAGTAACCTGGGCCCAAGCCATTTAGGGCTTTATGGGTTAATAACAAACACCTTGTATTTCGCCGGAAGTGAATGGGCAGCCCGTGTAGATCTTGTAAAATATGGGTTATATGGTTTATAATAAAAAAATTAAAACTTTCAAAGGACAAGAAGCATCAACAGTCTCCCTCCCTCCTCAAGGTGAACCATCCACACCACTTCAGCTAACACCACTCGACCAGAACTGGCTTCTGAAGTGTCTTCTTATGCTGTTGGTGTGCCTCTGCCCAGACAGTACCCCCCGCTCCTGGCAGAGCTCGCCAGCCTGCGTCTAGAGGATTTAGTAGTTGTGGTCCATTCTGACTGTAATATCTCTGAAGGAGAGATTTACTAACTCTTTGTGTAACTGTCTTGCCTACTCCTTTAAGGCTGTTCAAGGCCCTAGGGCATCTCCAACTTCATGCCTTGCCAAATTTTGCATCTTCATCAGAAAAGCACTGATTCACTTCTCAATGTTCAGTGAGTCTCATCAATCCCAATCTTGGTTGAACAAGGTCAAGCCCTAACTCAGGTTCCTGGTGACTTGCAGGTCCCATTCTAGGACTGTCAAACACCATCAGTGCATTCGTCGGCCTCATGCACACTGCAAATACATGGTTTCTCTCACAATACTGCTCTCTCAGGTCATTGTCCTCAGAAGCCCAATACTCTATTTACAGTGATTCCTGCATTTATGATATCAGTATTGGTGAGATTCTGCTTGCTTCTACAAAGACCCGGCTGGGCACCACTGCTACAGAGGCATAAATGACCTAACACAGATGCCATGATTATGTTGCACCCTCTGCTACCACTATTCCAGCACTGCATAGCTCTAGCCATGCAGGCCAGGACAGGCTGACACCCAAAGCAGAAGGATCAGGCTCTTTCAGAGTCACAGCCACAAGCCCTCCACGCAGCTGCTACATCAAATTGAGCACAGATATCGAGTCTGCTGCCTCCACAAGCTTCTACAATGAACAACCACTGCCACTGGCACCTCAGATACTGGCTCAGACTTGATTATGGTCACAGTTTCTGCATCAAGGTCTCCTTGTGCCCTGGATCTATCCAGCGACAGTGTGTCAATGTTGTGGCCTGTTGTGCTGCACCCATACCTTTGTTGGGACCTATGGAATGATGCACAGTGTCCACCACGACCACCTGCAGAGTTCAACCATGTCGACAGGACGCCAAGAAGAAGGAATTGTGAAGATGTCTTCAACTAATACTGACTCGTTACAAGTCTTCACTCTAAACGAGGGCTTTAATCTTCCTTTGCCGTAATTACAACATAGATATACACAGTGTATTGGACATCCGTCTCTAATACCACTATTTACACAAACCAACAATAAAAACACAACCTCTGAGGCAGCCACATTAACACACAACCATCTCACTGCCTCTCAGTAACAGACACAGCCCAACTCTCTGAGGCACCAACTGTCTCTCTCTCTCTTCAGTGACAGTTGAGAACTGACCAGTTGACAGTTGCATCAACATTCCGTCGATGCACTTTTTGAATGCTGTACATTAGCTGCCACTAGACTTCCAAATTATCTGCACAACAGCTCCTCCTAGTGGCCACCCCAATGTCACTTTCTTGACATTCAGGCATTCATGGAAGAGATAAGTGGGATAGTAAAATCACTTGATTTGTCTGTGGTTCAGCTGCAATCCCAGATAGACAATTTGTGTTCTATCTCAACCCATTGTTCTTGCCACTTTGCCAGTGTTGCCTTATCTGGCCCAGGTGATCCTCCATCTTGGGCAACACTGTCTCTCTTCTGCTACCTCATGAAAATAGAGACCTTTATAGAGTGTAGTACTTGAATATTCTTGGCTGGGGCGGCAACATCCAAAGGTCAACTCCATAAATGTCAATGCTGCTCAATCTTGGGCCTCTCAGCATCTCCATCTCCACTCCTGCTGACAAAGAAGGATGAAGCTCAATCGACAGGCAGATAATTCTAGCCTTTCTCTACCTTGCTTTGCAGATTTCTTATTCCTGGCCTGCATGGGCATCCAGAAGTTGTGGGGAAAACTTTCCTCCACCATTGACGAGTTGAATTATGAAGACAGGAGGGTAGGGATCATATGCATTCTGAGGCTCACCAGCTGACTGGGTAGCAAATATGACTTCTAGACACATTGTGGTTGTGGTGGCTGGGGCAGTGGCACTCCTTAGGCATGCGGGGCTAAGCTCCCCGGTGCTTTCTAAGACTGGCTTTCTGATTGTGTGCTTTTGATACAGGTGGGTCTGATTCTCTGGATGGATTGCCCATACTCTTCTTTCATCCTTACTGGATAAATAAATATAAATATAATAATAATAAAATTTTATTTCTTATCCGCTGTTCCAAAGATCACAGCGGTGTACAGCAAAGATAAAACAGATAAAAAACATCACATCACAACCCCCTACCCCAACAATATCACAAAACTAGCAATAAAAACATTTATGAACAGCAACAACAACAATACAAGTGGCTTGTAGAATGGAATACAACCATTTGCAGAGGGAGAGCATAACAAAAAGGCTCACGGAGGGAAAGCCTGGCAGAACAAATAAGTCTTAGGTTCTTCTTGAAGACATCAAGGGATGTGAAGTACGGAGCTCGTTGGGAGGGAGTTCCAGAGCTGTGGGGCGCAACAGAAAGGCCCTCGAGATGAAACATACCTACGCGTCTGGAACTCTTAAAAGATGTCTCTCACCCGATCTGAGAGTGCGTGGCAGATTATATGGGGAGGGCGGTCCTCCAAGTACCCTGGGCCCAAGCCATTTAGGCTTTATAGGTGTAACCAACACCTGTATTCGGCCCGGAAAGCGACTATGCCGCCAATGAAGATCTTTTAAGACTGGTGTATATGGCTGGCTCTGGAACATCCAGTAACCAGCCTAGCAGCCCTTTCTGCACTAATTGAAGCTTCTGGGTCTGGTTACAAGGGTCCTCTTCTTCTTCTCCTCCCTCCTCCTCTTCTTCCTTCTCATCTTCCTCCTCTTCCTTCTTCTCCTCCTCCTTTCTCCTCTTCCTCCTTCTCCTTCTTCTCCTCCCTCCTCCTCCATGCACTGCGCAGCCTGGGGGCGGGGCAGAGGCAGAGAAGGAGGTGGGCAGCGTGGGGAGGTAGGGAGGGCGGTGCAGGGCTTCCCCCTTTGCCTCCTCTGCCCCAGGCCACACGGCCCTCCTCTTCCTCCTCTGCACGGTGGAGGAGGAGGAGGGCAGCACGGTCGCACGGCCCAGGAGGAGGTGGAGGAGGCGGTGGCGGCAGGACCGGGCTGGGGCCGATCTGGCCCGCGGGCTGGGGGTTGCCGACCCCTGCTGTAGGACCTGAGCACAGAGGTAGGGGGTCTTCCAAGTGTCTCATCCACAGCGTAACCATGAATCAAGGTCAACTCAAGGGCAGCTAACAACAACAACATATAAAATGGCAAAAATCAAAGTTTGCATTTGGGATTTTGTTTTGTTTTGGGGAATATTTTCAAGCCATGGATGACTGAATCTGTGGATATATAATCAGTGGATACATAGGGCTGGCTGTAAGATGAGCTTCGTTAACACATTACCCAGTTCTGTGCTGTGATTCTATCCAAAGTGCCAAGGCTTAAAGCAGGAACATTTTCTACACAGGATATGTAATAGATCGTGATCTGTTATTCCACTCAGTGTGTTTAGCTAATCTTATAAAAGAATTAAGGCTCCACACTTGAGCTAATTAAACTGATCTGCTTTAACAGGTTTCTACACAGTTCCCTGTTGATCCACATTGCCTGAAGGCTGATAGACATTACCTGAAACAAGAACTACGATGGAAGGAGTCAATGCAACAAAATATAACAATAGAGCAAAACCTTGATTAAAGTCTTCCACGTCACTGAGTACCTCCACTTCATCTGCTAAATTCTAGCAGCATCTTCAAGCCAAAAGGGCCAGAATGTAGCTATGATCCTTAGCCATTAATTTCTCGCCTCAACAGTGCTGTTGAATGAGTCTGTGATTATTTGACTGCTTTTGTTTCCCCTACCTGCTGCTTTCTCTTCATGCATTCTAACTCAAAATTGTTTCACAAAGATCCTCTCCTTTGAATTTCCTATGCCACTACTTGTGCTCAAATTCTAGGGTTCTGATCCATGTAGAAATGTATACCTTGGAGGTCCCATTCCATAATTAAAGGAAAGAATCTACAAGATTTCATCAGTAGCACAGAAACACTTCGAAAACACTGGTGCACTGACCACATTCTGGCTTCTGAAATTAAAAGTAATTTTTCAAGCCGTTGTTGGCATAGGGTTCAATGAAATAGAAAATGTTAACTTTTGAACCATTATTAAGAAATTCACCAAAGCTCAAGAAGTCTGAATACAGTATATCAGTAGTTTTTACCAAAGTCTGATAGAAATTTACAATGCACCTATCTAAACTTACACATACTTTCACTACTTTTTAACTTGCTGGACCTGTAACTATTTTATTGGATCATTCTGAAATGTGACACAGTTCTAGATCACATCAAGCAGAATACAGATGCCAAGTTTCATTTTACTATCACAAGAGGTGTCATTTTATTTCAAATTAACAGAATTTGAAGGCCTATAATCATTGATTTTTTAAATTGCAACACTGCCATAACTGAAGGGCCACTGCCATGTCCTTTAGATAATACATGTATACAACAATTATTTGGTAGTTCAGGTTGTATTATCTCCAATATGATGACAACAACAACAACCAACTCTAACTCATTTCTATCTGTGAGTCAAAATCACTCTGTGAAAATGGATCTGAGATAAAGGAGGGTGAATGAGCTAAAATTAATCCACACAAGATATAAAGTGAGCACTGAAGCAATCTGGATAAAATGATTAAACCAGTATATGGCATTACACTCCCATGGCATGTCAAAGTTCATTGCTTGGAGATTCTCCTGGACCAGATCATTTTTGTGGAAGTGCAGTACAAGTAGCCTTTTATCAAATCAGGCTGATATAGAGTGCACTCGTCCCTCCAGATTCACGGGGATCTGTTTCGGAACAACCCCCCCCCCCAATGAATGGGAAATACTGCAGACATTCAAGCCCTGTTGCTTATAACAAGGGTGCACTCCCGCACATGCCATCACATGCACACCCCAGGGGCACCCCATTGTGTCCTTCCCTGCTTGCCATCCGCAAAGGACCAAAACCACAGATCCTAAGTCGGCAAACAGGGAAGGGTAAGTGTATATGGCTCCTGCCCATTTAAGACTAATGTAATGCATTTCTTGTAGAGCTACCTCCAGAAACTTCATTTAGTATAAAAGCAACTATTGGGGTGCTGGAAAACTAAACATAGCATAACAATTCTGTATCAGTTGCATTAGTTGCCACTGGGTTTCCAGGCCCAATTCACACTCCCAGTTTGGGCTATAAAGATTTACACAGTTTGCAATCCCTTTATTTAAAAAGCTAACAGCTATAGAAACCTGCCCAGGCATCTGCCTTAGAAATGTCACTGATAGGCCAGAAGATCATTGGTTGACACACACTAAAAGACAGAGTCTATTCAGCAATTGGCCTCCAGCTGTGAAATACCCTTCCCACTGTGGTATACACAGCTTCAGTGTTACCAATTTTTAAATGCATTTAAAAAGCATATATATTTTGGATGGCTGTCTTGTAATCAGTTTTGAAATTATTGAACCGCTTAAAGGATTAGGCCTTCCTACTTGTTTAAGAGTACTATCTTCATTTTATTTAATTTTTGAGATGACTTGTGCTTTTAAACAGAATTTTATTTTATTTTAGTTATTATTTATTTAAAGTATTTCTGTATTGCCTGCCAGTCCACAAGGACTCCCAAGGAGATGAACAAATAAAAACCAATTAAAACAATACAAAAATTAAAACATTTTAAAAGATATTAAAATACTCTTTTAAAACTCCTAAAAGGAATCTAAAAACAATCTTAGAAACTATTTTTAAACCGTTAAAACAGCAATTTCAAACACTGGATGCCATGTGGAACAGCATTGTTTCATGCTTCTGCTGCTTTTGTTGTTGCTGTTCTATTTGGTAACTGCCATCTGGCTGCATTTTGTGTTTAACTCCAAAAGTAGTATTTCTTAGCAATGATATTCTGAAAAGAGGGCCCAGGATTTAAAAACTATCAAGCATCAAACATTTACAAAATATCAAGCATCAAAAGAAAGAAAGAAAGAAAGAAAGAAAGAGAAAAAAAATAAAGGATCATGCAGTATTAGTCCTAAACATGCTTAAGGAAACATGTCCCTTGGGTATGTCCCACTAGCAGGTTTTAAAGTAACTGTATAATTGCCTGTTGCACATACAATGCATCTGTTGCAGACAGAGTTAGTTGTACAGTGCCTTGCCAAAGAATTTATAGTATTTTGACTTTTCCATATCTTTTGTCTTTCAGCCTGAAACTGATATGGGTTTAATTGGCATGGTTACCACTTGATATACACAAGACACTCAACATTGTGAAGGAGCAAAATATTTTTGCTGTGGCACAAACACTGAGACATCTGCAAGGCAGTACAAATGACATATGTAGCCCAAACCCCACATAGCTGAGGCAGCTTCTATATGGCAATTCATTTACCATTCTTTTTATGAACAGAAGGCCAGGTCAGAGACAAGAGGCTGAATATAGCTCTGGATATCCATGGTGGCTACAGCACATGGATCTCTTCTGGAGAGCTTACCCATCTGATCTCCTATAAGAAATACTGGTCTATCCTTTGACCTAAACTGAAATATCTCCCTCCTCTCTTGCTTTTGATAGTGTTGTTTTAATTGTTGATTATGGTAACTAGTATTTTATTGTATTTTACTATGGTTTTTAATACTGTGATTGAGCTTGTATATTGTGTATTGACACTGGGTTGTAATCCCGCCTTGATCCACCTGGGAGAGGCGGGCAACTATTCTTATTATTATTATTATTATTATTAGTAGCCCACTGGTCTCACACTGTAGCTCCTGTGGGGCTCTTCATATCAAATATAAACTGTCCAATCCAATTCCTCTAAACAGGTTTAGAGATTTTTATCAAAAAATTTGTTGACTTGGTATATCTATTACATCAGAGGTGCAAAAGTGTTCTTGGGATACAAACATTGAAAGCGAAACTGTAAAAGGTATTCAGTACATCTTGAAAATAGAATCCACTGCCAAAGAAACACAAAAAGAAAATCTTTGGTCTGAATTGAGAGTCACAGGGCATTTACCAGAGCATGCAACAGTACATGCATTCAACATATGATAAAGCACCACAAGCCAAGACAAATTTCAGGGTTCAGATAATGTCAAGGAACCCTAAGAGTGGGTTAGATGAGTAAATGCAATTTAAATAAACAAACAAAATTTAAAAAACACCCTACAAATACAGAGATGCATAGACCTTGACATCCAAATGCCAAGTTATGAAGTTATGGGAAAAATTAACTTCCCTTCTCCAACCTACTACTAAAGAAGTAAGCCAGCAGAAAAGGATGTGAAGCAACAGTCTCTCTGCTAGAACAATTTGCAGGTGTTGAGGCTGTGGAATGCAAAGACATCTGTTTCTAGTGTTTACAAGTACTCTGGCAACAAAGCAAGGATCAGGTTCTTCAAGGATTGCACATTACTGTCCTCAATTGAGAAAAAAGAATAATTTCTCTGGCTATCAAGTGTGAGGTGAATCAAGGTTCTAAACTGAGTCTAAGAGAATATCTGATATCTCATGTCAGCTGCAGTATAAAGATCATGGACTTCCCAAATCTGGCAAGTTTATCTCTACATGGGGCAACCCTTGTACCAAACCCGGAAGCTTCAGATGGTACAGAACATGGCAGCCAGACTAGTCACTGGTACTTCCAGGGCCAGTCATATTACACCTGTACTTAAAGACCTGCATTGGCTGCCTATTCGCTTCCGGGCGCAATACAAGGTGTTGGTTATAACCTATAAAGCCCTACATGGCTTGGGCCCAGGTTACCTTGAGGACCGTCTCTCCCCATACATTCCACCCCGCACCCTCAGAACATCTGAGCAGCAACTATTGAGGGTCCCTGGGGCTAGATTAGTCTCCACTACAAGGAGATCATATTCCATCATCGCCCCGACCCTCTGGAATACGCTGCCCATTGAGCTCCGCTCGGCCGCCTCCCTGGCCCAGTTCAAGAGGGAGTTGAAAACCCTCGTTTCAATCTGCCTTCCCCAATACAAGTGCCACCTAGTCTCCTCCCCTCTGACAGCAAGGGTAGCTGGCTGATGGGGTTTTTAATACAGTGGTACCCCGGGTTACGAAAATAATTCGTTCCGCCGCCGCGTTCGTAACCCGAAATGCTTCGTAAGCCGAAAAAGCCATAGGCGCTAATGGGGAAAAGCCGCGATTTCGTGCGAAATAGCGCCGAAAAGCACCAAAAAATTTTTCGTAACCCGGAACAGTTTTTTCCTATTGATTTTTTTCGTAACCCGGAAATTTCGTAAGGCGGCGCATTCGTATCCCGGGGTACCACTGTATTGATTTTAATGGCTTTGTATTTGTACTGTTGGTTTGATAGTCTTGTTTGATATTGCACTGTATTGTATATTTTGATTGTTGTTCACCGCCCTGATCGTAGGAAGGGCGGTATATAAATAAAAATTTTATTATTTATTATTATCTAATTTTGTCCTCCCTGAGCCTGATCCCTATAGGCTCTTCACCACTCACTCTGCTCACAACAAAGAAACTCTCACTTTGTTCTATGAAAAGTAATTCTTCCACAATGGAAGCGCCCTTCATTCATTGAACAAAATCTTTGGATTTACAAAAATATGTTTAAGCTTGATAGGAAATATTTACAATATTCAACAATGGGAGGACAGAGTCGCCAAGTAAGAGTATCTTCCTCAAATAAAAGCCACTATCATGTAACCATGAAAGGTAGCATGTTCAACATGTTAATCAGCTAACTCCTCCAAGTCTTGCAGAACATCTCAAGGAAGTCACATAAATTACTGAAGATACTTCACTAACTTATTTTTGAACAGGCTTAACTTATAAACATCTTAGCAGGGCAGAAACATAACTAAGTTAAATAAAATGTAATGGCTAAATCAGAGCTGGAAATATATTGCATCATTCAGTGACCTGACTACTGAGTAACTTTTATAAGCCTCTGTATCTCCTACAAACCGAGAGCAGCTTCAGTCATACTGATAAACCACAGTTTACTAAAAGGGTTTCCAAACTTTTTTGTTCTGCGGATGCATTTGGAATACTGAAAAACTGTTGCTGGTGCCATCACAAAATCCAGAATACATTATGAGTTACAAAATGTTGGAAGTAGTTCCCCACTGTGAAAGGGTGTGGATTTGTTGTTTCCAACTTAAGGTGACTCTAAGACGAACCTATCATGGGGTTTTCTTGGCAAGTTTCTTCAGAGGGGTTTGTCACTGTCATCCTGAGGCTGAGACACCAAGATCACCCAGCGGATTTTCATAGCCAAGCGGGGATTCGAATCCTATTGTCCAGAATCATAGTCCAATGCTCAAACCACTACATCACACTGGCTCTCCACTGAAAAAAAAACCAGCATTTTAAAGCACCTATAATAGCTGCCATTATGCTTCCAGTCTGAGTTCAAGGTGTAGGCTGACACAAAACAGGATCACCTCTTCATATACAGTGGATCCTTGTTATACGCTGGGGTTTGGTTCCAAGATCCCCCGTGTATAACAAAATCCGTGTATGCTCAAGTCCCATTAAGTATAATGACATAGCAAAATGGTGTCCCTAATAAAAAATGGAACATCAAGGTAAATTTATACTTTTTTGGAACATTTTCAAACCGTGTATGCTTAAATCCGTATATAAAAAATCTGTGTATAAGAAGGGCCGACTGTATATGTATATGTATATATGGAAGTGTATGTATATAGGGCACCTAAGGATTAAGGTCTCCTGGAGGGGCCTTCCTCTTGTGTCCCATCAGTAGAAGCAATACATGTGTGAAGATGAAGGGCATTCTTGCATGTAGTACATTGTTGTTGAATGCCTCTCCTTGGAAGTGTCAGAATGAAGCAAATCTGTCGTAAGCTGGACAACAGGCTCAAAAGAAATAAGTCACTATGATGAACACAAACTCTTTTTAACACAATATAAAAATACTAACAGCACATTTTTGTGTAAAAAGTCCCAACAAGCACACTGGGAATTATCCTCAGTATGGTAATGTGATAAAAGCTCTTTCAGATTTCCCATGTGGTCAGGAGAGAGTTTCTTTTTCTCTTGAACCAAGCAGAGAAAGTCCTGGGTGACTGATTGCTGTTAAACAAACTGAATCCCTCTCCCACCAGCTCTGTCTGCTGCTGTTTGGGGAGTGAAGGGTGAAACCAAAGTTGAAATGCTGAAGCAAAAATCCGCAATTAGGGTCCCTCTTGTTGTGCGCATACAGACACACACTGAAGGAGCCTCCAAGTTTTACCCTCGATGTATCCACAGGTAATGACAAAATCCATAACTTTGGCCCTAACATGAAGTCGACTTATAGTCAAGAACAGGGGTAGGCAACCTATGGCCCGCGGGCCGCATGCGGCCCGCGGAGCCGTTGGGACCGGCCCCTGCTCGGTCCTGCCGCCGATTGCCACCGCCAAAGGCCCCACGGGGCAGCCGCGCGGGCCTTGAGCCTCTCGCGCAGGCCCTTCAGAAGCCGGGAAGGAGCCTGCAAGGGCGCGCGCGGGCGTCCTCCGCCTCCCTTTCCGGCCTCTGAGGGCTTTGGAGGCCCCTCAGAAGCCGGGAAGGAGCCGCGAGGCGTCTGCGCGGCGTCCTCCGCCTCTTTCCGGCCTCTGAGGGCTTGGAGGCCCCCAGAAGCCGGGAAAGAGCCGGCGAGGACGTCCGCGCGGGCGTCCTCCGCCTCCTTTCCGGCCTCTGAGGGGCTTGGAGGCCCCTCAGAAGCCGGGAAAGAGCCAGCGAGGACGTCTGCGCGGGCGTCCTCCGCCTCCTTCCCCGGCCTCTGAGGGGCTTGGATGCCCCTCAGAAGCCTGGAAAGAGCCGGCGAGGACGCCAGCGCGGGCGTCCCACCACCTCCTTCCCGGCCTCTGAGGGGCTTGGATTCCCCTCAGAAGCCTGGAAAGGAGCCGGCTTGGAGGCCCTCAGAAGCCGGGAAGAGCCGGCGAGGACCCCCCGCGGGCGTACCCCGCCGCCTTCTTTCTGGCCTGAGGGGCTTGGAGGCCCTCAGAAGCCAGTAAAGAGCCGGCAAGGATGCCAGCGCGGGTGTCCCCCTGCCTCCTTCCCGGCCTCTGAGGGGCCTCCCCTCATTTTACAGCAGAGGGACAGAGAGAGAAGAGAGGAGTTGTGTATGTATAAGAGCAGTGTGTATGTAAGAGAGAGAGGTGGTTTTTGTGTGTGTGTGAGAGAGAGAAAGAGTTTGTGTATGTCTTTGTGAGAGTGGGTTGTGTGAGAGGGGTGGTGAGAAGGCGAGGTTGTATGTGAGAGGAGATGTGGTTGTGTATGTGTGTATAGAGAGAGAAAAGTGAGTTGTGTATGAGAAGGAGAGATAAAAGTGGGTTGTGTAAGAGAGAAGGAGGTTGTGTGTGAGAGAGAGATGGGTTTTGTGTGTGTGTATGTGTGAGACACAGAAAGAGAGAGAAGTGGGTTGTGTATATGAGAGAGGGGGTGGTTGTGTGTGTTAGACAGGGTTTGGTGTGTGTATGTGTGAGAGAGAAGTGGGTTGTGTGTGTGAGAGAGCAAGTTGTGTGAGACAGGGTGTATGTGAGAGACAGGGGGAGGTTGTGTGTGAGAGAGACAGGCGTGTGTGTGTGTGTGTGCAAAATCCCCTCTCAGCACCTTGTGCCTTTCTGGGTTGAGACAGTGTGCATGCTTTTTTTTTTTTTTTTGAATTGCTTTGCAGTAGTTATGCTTGGAACTATTATTATTATTGTTATCATTCCGGGGGCGGAGCATGTGGTCCCGCCCCTGGAGTGTGGAAGCTCCACCCCCAGCATGCAGCCACGCCCCCAGAGGGTGGAAACTCCCAGTTGTCTGAGGGACAGCAACCCGGCTCCCGGCTCAAAAAGGTTGCCTACCCCTGGTCAAGAATATACAGTAAGAAAAAAAAGGTCACAAAAGCATTATTTCTGATTACTTTTAGTAATAGGATATGATCCATTATATAAACTGAAATAAAACAGTAATTATGAATCCAGCACTGTGTCTCAGATGCAGCCCATGAAGTATGCAGTAATGGGGGGTGGGGTGGGTTAGCAAAAGCTATTGGCATTTTTATTATGATAAATGAAGTACTAACTACTGATTAAGGAAGGCCAAGTGTGACATGTGTGTACCTGTTTAAACCCCCTCCCAAACTTCAATGACTTTATAGGCAAGGCCAAATGGAATTTATAACTAGAACTCTATATGTTGGACTATATCTGTACTGTAATATCCTTCTCGGTTCCCTCCTCTCAGGAACATACATCTGCATGACAGATTTACTGACATTATAATGTTTAATCTGAATATAGTTATGATTGATGATACATCTTCTAATGTGAAAGGTTAGCCAGCACTACATGAATTATGAACATTTCTACAACATTGCAGGTAAATACACTGTATACTGAACCAAAACGTGGTAAAACGTGGTAAAGAGTGTATTATACTGACAAAGAATATTCTCTAAATAAACTGAAATTACAATGCAAAGGTTGAGAACACATATTAAATGCAGTGGACAGCAAATTTATTGACACCAACCAAGTCCTCCCCGCCCCAGATTGTTCTTGATATTCAAAAGTTTTACTACATCTTGCCCTCCATATCCATGGATTCTGCATCCATGGATTCAACCTTCCAGGGGTTGAAAATATTTTTTTTAATCCAAAAAGCAAAGTTTGACTTTGCCATTTTATATAACAGACACAATTTTACTACACCATTTTATATATGGGACTTGAGCGTCCACAGGTTTTGGCATGCACAGGTCCTGGAACCAAACTTCAGCAGATACCAAAGGTCTATTTTAATTACAATGAGCCCTTGGTATCCACTGGTGTTTGGTTCCAGGATCCACTGTGGATACCAAAATCCGTGGATGCGCAAGTCCCATTAAATACAATAGCATAGTAGAATGGTGTCCCTTATATAAAATGGAAAATCAAAGTTTGCTATTTGGAATTTATACTTTTAAAAAATATTTTCAAGCTGTTGATGCTTAAATCTGTGGATAAAAAATCCATGGATAAAGAGGGGCAACTGTAGTTAATACCCCAACTTCATTGAGGGCTCTCTTACCCATTTTATCACAACTCCGTTCTGGTTCCCAGCCAGCAACATACTACATTCCAAGAACTTCCTCCATCATTCATATGGTTATCTACTCATCTTGGCTTATCTTTTCTCCTGATTTTGTCCCGCAATGACCAGACCATTGTTAAAACTAAACTTGTCACCTCATTACCATACCCACATGTTTTGCATTTCTATTACTATTCACACCTGCTCACACATGGGTAAAAACACACTTCACTCCATGCATCTGATGAAGCAGACTCAGGGGCGAAACAGACCGCTCCTTTGAAGCTGCATCCACGCCCCCCCCCCCCCGATCCTTCTTTTTTTCAGCCCCAAAAGAAGTGGCAAAATGCCACCCCTTCTGGCTCTGGAAAAAGGGCACCTTTGCAGCCATAGTGGCACTTTCCGGTGCTCCTTTTAGTGTGTCATCTGGACACCGTGCCAAAGGAGAGTTGTGATACCGCCCGCCAAGCCATTGGGCAGGCGGCATGCTGACAGCTGGGGGTGGAGCTGGGGCATGTGTTGTGCAGCCGCCATGCCCCCACTCCACCCCGATGCTGGCCCTTTTGGCTGATCTGTTTAGCCCCTCAGTCTACAAAAGCTTATGCTACAAACTTCTTTCTCTCCTTCAGTCTCAAAGGCACTACAGTATCCCTTTGAATGTTTACTAATTATATGTTTTAAACCGATTTAGTACTTAATTGAAAGAAAGTACACTCATCCTTCCACATTTGCAGATTTGATTATTCACGGATTTTATTAATATGTTCTCTCTAAGAATATCTAGGTCCTCCAGCACAACTCTATAGTCAACTTTAACCAAAGGTCACACTGAAGGACCTAGAGATTCCTAGAGAAAACACTCCACTAGGCATTTGTAGCTCCTCCAAGTGCAATTCTATGGTCAATGTCTGGCAGTTCTCTACCTATAGTTAATTTAAATACAGTTAAACAGAATGCTTTCTAATATTTAGGATGCCTATGACAAGGATACTCATGGTTTTAAACCACATGGGCCATATAAAAGCAAAGATTTGAAAGGAATACAACATGCACAACATTTAAAAATACACACAGTAGTTTGCAGAGGAGCATGCACTGTCTTCTAGCAAGTGGCCCCCTACCTAAGCAATCTTTTATGCTTGGGGCAGAGAAGGTAGTCATGGGGGGTAGAGGATTGGACACTGCTTCTCAATGGCATATGAAACATCTACATAAATTACCACCAAGCCAAGATTCCCCTTCATCTGGCTGAATCAACAGACTGCATACTAGTTCCACAACAAGCATTGAATACCTTCCAGGAGACGTACCCCATGATCCCTTTGCCTGATGTTTCCTGAAAGAAGGATCAGACGGAGGGAAGCATTGGATGTTTGCTTTCAGAAAATATACAGGGCCTGGCCTGTCTTCAGCTCTCCCCAGAGGAAGACCAGGCAGAGGGGAACACTAGTGAAAAATCCCTGAAGGTGGAAATCACTCCCCACAAAGTTTCATCCTTGAGTATTGAGAGTGGAAAGGGCCTGGTAGCTCAAATGTTTATGTTAATTTGCTATTTTTCAGGTTCACCCATAAATGCTAAAAGCAGATGTTGTTATCTGCTTAGGCCTGATTTTGATATGACTACTTGTTTTGTCTCCTAATCCTGAAGAGTTTTAAGATCAAGTTTTATTATTTGCTTCACAATGGTATTTCAGAATACTCACTTTGTAAGAAATAAGTAATGAACTATAAATAAGGCATACAAATTAATTTCCCTCAACAATGCATACAAAAAGCTTCCTTCAATTGGTTTTAAAATTTTTGATTAATAAAATAGTGATGTCTTATTTAGAACTTGGAAACATTACTTTTTGGGACAGCAATTCAAGAGTTGTCTAGCCTGCAAGGCTTGAAGATAAGAGTTCTAACTTTTTCAAGCTTTTCATCATGATTTTGTGGGACTCTTCTATAAAATGAAGAAAGGATTAGATGTGCAATTAAAAATTAGAGCTAGCTCAAAATATGATTAGAAAGGGTGCAAGGAAAGGGGGAGGAGTTTGGATCTTCTAGGTAACCTCTTTTCTCTCTCTGTCTTGAGCTAGTATTTGTGCCTTTGGAACTAAGCCTCAGTTTTTTCCTTGCCATAATACTCCCACCAACTAACTCCAGCCACACAGCAAGCGTTCTCCCAATTCAGTCTGTTTTCCCTCTATGCTTTTTGGGAAGACTTTTTTTTTCTCTCTTTTCTTTCCTGCATACTGTCCACACAACTTCAACTACCTCTCTCTCCAATTTGCCAGATGCTTCCTCATTTGTCCTCAGTGACATTTGAGGTGCAAAGGAAGGGGATTACAGGCAGTGAAAAGAGCAAAGATATATCCTGGGCAGGGGTGGTGAACTTGCAGCCTTTCTGATATAGTTGGATTGGAGCGCTCATCAGCCCTAGACATCATAGCCAATAGTGAAGGATTCTGGGAGCTGCAAGCCAACATGATTTGGAAGTTCATAAGCTTCTCACTTCTTGTCTCCTGAAGAAGTTTCAGGAAGCTAGAAAGTACATAACCACCTTTACTGACTCCAAAAAAGCAGATGAACTGCTGAAAACGTTAATGCAGCTCCCAGTTCATTGTTTTAAGGCACTAATGTATCATCCTCCTGCAGTATTACAATAATGTCAGAAAATCTGGGCCATGAAGAACAAGCACACAACAGTTTCTACCCATAGTGGCATTGCTCCTTACACGTTTGGGGGCAATAGCACTAATTTGATCTCCAGGCAAGGAAGCGGGTGCTGCGATGGCTAGAGCATGTCTGGCAGAAACACCAGCGCTTACTCGACAAGGCTCTCCTAGACCATCTTTTGGAGGACTATGGAGAGGCGATACGTGCAGCTAAGAATTTGTTCTATGCTGCACGTGTCACGTCCGCGGAGTCGCGTCCAGCAGAGTTGTTCAGGGTTGTGAGGGAGCTAACTCAGCTCCCTCCTGCCCCGAACCAGATCCTTGAACCTTCTAAGGCCTGCTGTGACCAATTTAACAACTTCTTCATGGATAAAACCTCTCGGATAAGCGAAGGTCTTGATACCAGCATTAGAGCAGAATCCAGAGTAGAGGCATCCAGAGCTTCCGTGGACTCGATTGTACTGGATCAGTTTGAGCCTGTTAGTACCGAGGATGTGGACAAGATCCTTAGAAGTGTTAGGAAGACAACCTGCTCTCGATCCCTGTCCCTCGTGGCTAGCGGCCCAGGGGGGACCGGTAGTAACTGCAATGTTACACTGGATTATTAATACATCCTTGAGGGAAGGGCAATTTTCAGCTAGTTTGAAATTGGCCGTCGTAAAACCTTCGTTAAAAAAGCCCTCCCTCGACCCCCTGTTGCACAACAATTATCGGCCAGTCTCGCTGCTGCCATTTTTGGGGAAGGTGATCGAGAGGGCAGTTACAATCCAGCTTCAATCAATCTTGGATGAAACGGATTATCTAGACCCATTTCAAACCGGTTTTCGGGCGGGTTACGGGGTTGAGACTGCCATGGTTGCCTTGGTCGATGATGTCCGTTTGGGCATCGACAGGGGAAGCGTGTCCCTGTTGGTGCTCTTGGACATCTCAGCGGCTTTCGATACCATAGACCATGGTATCCTTCTGGAGCGCCTGGTAGAGGTGGGAATTGGGGGCACTGCGCTCCAGTGGTTCCAATCCTACCTCTCTGGGAGGTTCCAGATGGTGCAGCTGGGGGACGTGTGCTCCGACAAGAGGGCCCTTACATCTGGGGTTCCTCAAGGAGCCATTCTGTCTCCCATGCTTTTTAACATTTACAGGAAACCGCTGGGAGAGATCATCTGGAGTCATGGGGCGCGGGGTTATCAGTACGCTGATGACACCCAAATAATTTTCTCTATGTCTCTGACTGATGCAGTGACCAGGGATGGCATCTCTCCTCTCGTGGCCTGTCTGGAATCGGTAATGGGCTGGATGAGGGAAAACAGACTCAGCCTGAATCCAGAGAAAACGGAAGTGCTCGTGATAGGTTCTCCTGGCCTGGGGATGGCGGTGGTTCCACCTGTCCTGAACGGGATCACGCTTCCTGTGAAGGACTCAGTACGCAGTCTGGGGGTGCTTATTGACTCGTCGTTCCATCTTACTTCTCAGGTGGATGTGACGGTCAGGAGCACCTGTTATCAGCTTCGGCTGATACGCCAGCTGCGTCCCTACCTGGACTGGAGGGACCTTGAAACTGTAGTACACGCTCTGGTAACCTCTCGATTGGACTTCTGCAACCCGCTCTACATGGGGCAACCCTTGTACCATACCTGGAAGCTGCAATTAGTACAGAATATGGCAGCACAACTGGTCACCGGTACTTCCAGGGCCAGTCACATAACACCTGTGCTTAAAGACCTTCATTGGCTGCCTATTCGCTTCCGGGAGCAATACAAGGTGTTGGTTATTACCTATAAAGCCCTAAATGGCTTGGGCCCAGGGTACTTGGAGGACCGCCTCTCTCCGTACAATCCGCCCCGCACACTCAGATCAACTGGGCAGCAATTATTAAGAGTTCCAGAGGTCAGATTAGTTACTACCACCAGGAGGGCCTTTACCACCTCGGCCCCCAACCTCTGGAACTCGCTGCCCGCCGAGCTCTGCTCGGCCACCTCCCTGGCCCAATTTAAGAAGGGGCTGAACACATATCTTTTCGAGCGGGCCTACCCCTGATTCTACCCCCCAGTATACTCTCTCCCCCCTCCTTCGTCAGCTGGTTGAGCTGGCATGAGTTTACTTGTTTTTATTGTACTGTTTTTAATGTATTTTAATATGTTTGATTGTATGGATTGCTTGTTGTACACCGCCCTGATTTCTAGAAGGGTGGTATAGAAATAAAATTTTATTTATTATTATTATTAATTTATTCCATGCTTTTCAAAATTACCAGATCACCAGAAATTAACTCAATAAAGCTTCTGCCCTATCATACACAGAAGCCCTAAAGGCCCAACCTTATGCTGTGGTCTGCAAAATATGAAGAAACAGTCTTCCGTTCTGATCCTCAAGACTTTGGGAGGTAGAAGGCATGCAGGTTTACCATGGGATAAGGAAATGGACAAAAACTGCCCCGCATCCTGCTAACCAAATTCTTCCATTGAATAAGAAGTCTTCCTTAGTCTAAAGCAGTACTTCTCAAATAGTGGGGCAGGCCCCCCAGGGGGGGCGCGAGGCTACATAAAAGGGGGCGCGAGGCTCTGTTATGCAGAGGTGTACTTATAACAATTTTATAGACAAATGATACTATTTACAGTTGCGCAGGGGACGCGAAATGTTTTCTTCTTCCTAGGGTGGCATGACAGAAAATAATTGAGAAGCACTGGTCTAAAGTAAGCCTTCCACCCATAGAAGTCAAAATTCTTGATGTAATGCAATGTTAATTTCAGAGGCCATTTTCTAATCCAAAGTGCTGGTAAAAGGAGGGCGTTGTTAAGTAGTCCACAAATCTCACCATACAGCCTTGGTAATACACTAAAAAAAGGCCTGTTTTTTAAAAAAAAAAAAAACACACACACAATTACTTCTTTTAACAAAAGCCAAATTTTCAGGACTGAATGACTGCAAGATCCTGACAAAGAGAACATACACTGTACAAAAGAAAGGAAAGTAGCAACCTCGTACCTAAGATTATGTTTTTAGTGAAGGCATATTTTTCTATTTTACTTCTCAGGTTAGGTTCTAATTGCTTTAGAAGAATACAATACTTATGACTCAGTTACCAAATATAAATACCTTATGTACAACATTATATACAGAATCTATACTTCTTATAAAGTTATAAATATAAGCAGGCATCCTGTAGTTTAATTCTAACTAAATAAGACCTATTGAATCAATTGTTCAGAGGTGAGCTATCATATAGGTTAAGTCTACACTAATCAGGACTAACAACAGGATTTTGGCCACAATGTTTTAACAACATTTATGACTGAGCTGTAGCTATCAGCATCTCACGGGCTGACATATTAAGTAACTATGCATCTTAAGAATATTTAAATTATCAAATCAATCTGTCAAGACTCAAACTTCCTATCACACCTAAATATATTTTAATTTAATAGTGTAACAAAATTTAGCAACAAAAAACTACCATTTACAGAATACTGTGTTTGGTGAGGACAAAAGAAAAAGTATTCACAGTGAATACTCCCAGATTTGGCATTCCCTACCTTAGAAGGTTTGGTTGGTGCCCTCTGTGCTCTCTTTCTGCTGGCAGGCAAAAACGTTTTTATTTAAGTAGCTTTGGTTCTAACTTGTTACAGCAGAATGATCTTTCGAGAGAGTATGCTCTGCTTCTATATTTTTATTATGTTTTAAATGCATTTTAAACTATTTTAATTTTGAGTTTTTTCATACAATTCCTGTCTGATTTTTGGAAGCTAAGTAGGGTCAACTCTGCTTAATACTTAGACGGGAGATCTCCAATGAATACCAGGTACTATAGGCTGTCTTGCAGAGGAAGAAACTGGCAAAACCACCTCAATATTCCTTGCCTATGAAAACCCTATAAAATTCATGGAATCAGCATAAGTCACCATGCAACTGGAGAATATATACAGTGGACCCTTGTTATAAGCTGGGGTTTTGTTCCAAGATCCCCTGTGGATGACAAAATCCCAGTAAATACAATGAAATAGCAAAATGGTGTCCTTTATAAAAAAAAAATGGAAAATCAAGGTTTCATATTTGAAATTTATACTTTTTTTGAACATTTTCAAACTGTGGATGCTTGAATCCATGTATAAAAAAATCCATGTATAAGAAGGGCCGACTGTATATGTATACACAAGTTGCCTTGAGTCCTGTGCTGGGAGAAAGATGGGATATAAATTAACTGATTAAATGATGTCATGAAATCACACTGATATTTAAAACAAAGGATTCCCTCCCTTCTATGAGTGAAGAGAAGACCAGTGGTACTTAAAGTGGTGATCCATGGACCAGTTTTAGTTCACAAGCCATCAGCTGCTGGTCCATGACAAGTTACCAAGAGAGAAACAATTGTGGTCCGCAGCATGGAAAAGGAGCGGGAGATATTGCTGATCCACCACATCAGATAGGTTAAGAAGCAGTGGCATAGGCCATTCCATAAACTACAGATTCATTATGACTACTGAAATGGTAAACATTTTCCACATGATATCTGAAGAATTACTCTCAAAATCTGGTGTAGATTCTCCTGAAGCCCATTTTCAGTTCATCTCCAAAAATGACTTGCCACACGTAATATAATGAAATTACACTGAAACAATACAAAAACTACTGCATCCATGCAGAAAAATTAATAACATCTCTTGTGTGGCAATGCAGAGGAAATTCTTCCAAAGGATGTGTCCTAAAATCCAGGACATCCTGACTCAATGACTCAAGTATGAATATTGACTTTTATGACCTCTACAAGGGAAACAGAAAGGCAGGATTTGGCCTAAACAAAACAGGATATATATATATATATATATATATATATGCGTGTGTGTGTGTGCGCGCGCGCGCCAAAAGGTTTATCTGACCATTAAGACAGAGACAGATACATTTACATTAAAGCCAATCCAATATTTAATTGAATAAACTGTCATATTAAGTTTAACACACATTCTGTAAATACCTAGATACATCAAACAATTTATTCAACAGAAATAGCCATTCAATGCTTTTTTTCAAGCCATATATGGCAAAAAATGGGGGTGGGGTAGAGAATAGTCAAACCTAACTCCTTATTGGAACTAAAAGTTTTCAGCACAGAAGTTATTGGGAGAATGGGGGGGGAAAACCCTGCTTTAAAGTACCAGTTACTGTATTTCTGGAAACAAGAAGCAGATGTTTTCCTCTGTTTGGCTCAGCTGTGCAACAACACAACAGGCCTTTTGTTATGCTGTCAGCAAGAATTTTATTACTCCATTTTTTACAGTGTCCATTACTGAGGAATCTGGGTGCGTGGTACATTTGTATATTAAAGGAGAATTCATAACCAAAACATAAAACAAGAATAGTTACAAGATGTGCTACTTAATTTGTATCTTCCACAATTTTTAGATAGAAAAGTAGGTTTCTTTCTTCAAGTGTCCAGCTAACCAAGTAAAAAAGCATTTTAACAGGATGTAAAAAAATAAAAGGAAAAAAGAATTTCTAAAGCCAGACTGTGTTGTGAAACACAAGCATCATTCCCAACGGATTGTCCTCCAGAAATAGTTGACATTTACATTTCTTTTTGCTTTACCATTTGAATAAGGTAAAACAAATTACAGTGCGGAAAAGACAAATAGTATTTTGGGTTTTAGTTCACCTTTCTTTCTCCACAAAGAAAGTGAACAGCATTAGTTTTTCGGTTTTGCATCAGAAAATCCAACTCAATATCCAAACATGTGCTACTATACTGAAGAAAGTATTCACTGCTCTTTTCCAACTATAAATAAAATAAAGGAATATCAAGATGAAGAAATCTCAAGAAGCACTTCCTAGCACTGTGTTTTGTGCTACTGCCACTTCCAAATACTTCCATGATAAAGTTCTAAGTTCACATCTGCATGCAAGCTCTGGTTTCTGGTTTTTATAACAGGTCCTAGTGCTAAGCAACATATTATTTTAAAGCTTCCTTCGCTTCTAGTAGTGGTAGCAATAGCAGAAGTCCACATTTTGTCAACAAGTGCAGAAGAAAGTTTATAGGAAGAATTAATTAATGTGCAAAACACTGTAGGGAAGGGCCCAGATTATAGATGTAAAGGTATATAATCCCACACTTCCACACCAACAACTGAAGCCAAGTCACTAAATTCACCAGAACATGATTAGCTACCTGCCCTTCAAGTCAAAAGTGAGGAAGGGGGCTGCATAAACGTGCTTGTAGAACTAGTGATTTCACAAAGGACTACACTTACACTACCTAAGAAAATGCAACGGACTTATTCTTCTTTTTTTAGGAGTTACAAATTTTTGTTCTGTTCTCAAGGGTCACCTTTTCTTTCAAACCTAGCTTTGAATATTTAGATATTTTTTACAATATAAAGATATTTACTGTTATTAAACTGGAAACATTTTTAAAGTTAACAAGAAGACACACAACAAAATAGCCTCAAAGACATGCATCGGCAACCTATGGCCCGCGGGCCACATCCAGCCTGCCAAGTCCTTTGGACCAGCCCCAGGCTGGTCCTGCCGCCACCGCTAGTGTTGCCATAACATTTGGCATTTGGCCCAGGTTTGCCCCCGCCCCTGGGCTTTGATAGTGCGCCGCTGTGGCGGCACCTTTGGCTGCTGATGTTGCCAGCCAGCAGGCCATCCACCCAGCTCGTCTGCCTCCTCCTGCGCCTCTGCGCGCTCCTTCTCGGACCGCAGCGCTTTGGCGCGGCCGCACAGTCCCCGGGAGTTCCCTGCCTGGGGCCGGAAGCAGCTGCTGCGCGCCCGGCTTGGTGTGCATGCACGCACGGGGCTCACAACAGCTCCTTCCTTGAGCTGGCTGGCCAATAGGAAAGGCCGGGGGCGTGGCTGTTTCCAGCCCCAGTCGACCACTGGCCAGCCACAATGGGAAGGCGATGCTTCGTAGGAGGAGGAGGAGAAAGAGGAGGAGCACTGAGCTCAAGCCTCTCGTTCTGGGCGAGCGGGAGGGAAAAGGGCCGTTTCTGGGTGCTGTTTGGCGCCGAAAAAGAAAAGGAGGAGGAGGAGGTAGGTAGCCATTTCCAACATGTATTTTCCTCCCTTGCATTTTTAGTTACTGGATTTTTAGTCCCCTCTGTGTGCCTTCATTCATTTTCCTCCCTTGCATTTTAGTTACTGGATTTTGTCCCCTCTGTGTGCCTTCATTCATTTCCTCCTTGCGTTTTTTAGTTACTGGATTTTTGTGCCCCTCTGTGCTTTCATTTTCCTCCCTTGCATTTTTAGTTACTGGATTTTTGGCCCCCCTCTGTGTGCCTTCATTCATTTTCCCTTTTCTGTATTTTTAGTAACCGAGGGCAAATCCACTTCTTGTTAAACCACCTTGACATGTTCAAAATGCATAGCCATGTTACCCCATGTTAAGTATTAAACCCAAAGGGTTTGGTTATGCAATAAGTCTCTCTGTCAGGGATGCTTTGATTGAGAGTTCCTGCATGGCAGGGGGTTGGACTCTTCCGACTCTTTGATTTTATGATTCTATGAAATTTGCAAGAAGCCATGGTAAATAAAGCCATGTGAAATGCTCAAATGTGCTGTCATGTGTGTTTTGGAATGGGGGAGGGGGGTTGGCCGGAAAGGGAAGTACATTTCTGCCATCTGTCTAGGAATAATGCCAAAATGTCCTCCATTTTGATAACGCCTAAGAAACATGCATTTTTAGTATCATTTTATAAAAATCAGCAACTTTTTTCGCATGTCCTCCATTTTAAAAATATATCCTACATTTGAAAAAGTCCTACATTTGTCCTACATCTGTCCCGGTTTGGAGACAAAATTTTTTGGCTTCGGCGCCCCAGATGTCTGAGGGACAGCAACCCGGCCCCCGGATCAAAAAGGTTGCCTACCCCTGCTCAAAGACTTTGATTTTAGCTTTGTTTTTCCACAGACCTAAATACCTATTCTATTGAAATTTCTTCAATTATATAAGGGTACATTATAATTAATCTGATTTATAAATTTCAAAAGATTTTCCTCAATACTGGTTGCAGGACATACTTAATCAGCCCAATAAAGTGCTGTGCTTATAGGACAGATATTCCCAGAACTTCAAGACTGACAAAGCTAGCAAAGCTAGTTTAATAATTTGACAGCCAAACAACAGACAGCCCAGAGTTACAAAAATATTCTGGAAACAACTTTACATACACATGGTATTCCATTTGTTTAAAACAAGAGTCCACATTAGAACATAGGTCTAGTGTATTATAATGTCAAGAACTGGAATTCTACTAGAAAAATAAAACCATCATCTTGTTGCATTAGGACTGATTTTTCATTCACTATATTCAGCCTAGTTTACACCCACTTATCTAGGAGTAAAGCCCACTAAACTCTGGGTAAAACAGTTCTAAATAGATATATACATACATCCTATAATAAACTCCATTTTAAACATTTAAACTACGCCGGTAATATACACATTCTTAAATGTACCAATTCAGCCAACTTAATTTGGGGCAAAGACCTATGAAGGAGTTCAGTTTACCCACAAGATATGACACATACACATAATTTATGTGTCAGTTATTCAAATTACATTATACTGAAAGCATTATAAATCAAGTCATTTAGAACAAGCATATTTTGTTGTTTAAGCATTCAGAGTACTGTACTTCCATAACCATCAGTTTTTACACATCATGGTGTAGTGGTTTGGGAGGTGGACTATGACCAGGATTCAGATCGCTGCTTGGTCATGGAAACCCCGAGTGACCTTGGGCAAGTCACACACTCTCAACCTCAAAGGAAGGCACAGGCAAACCTCCTCTGAACAAATCTTGAAAAGAAAACCCCATCACAGATCTGCCATAGGGTCGTCATAAGTTGGAAAAGAAGGCACACAGCAACAATTAAGGCCCATAATGAGAGTCCGCCATAAGTCAGAAACAATTTGAAAGAAAGTACAGTACAGTAGTTCTTTTAATAGTGAGGGCTGCAATCCTATACTGTACACCATTTGTTCAGTGGTACTAACTTCCGAGTAGACTCCTACAGGCATGTGCTGTAAATCTGGCATGAAAAGTATTTCATTTTGCCCAGTGCATGGTTTTCTGTACACAACTTTAATTTGAGCTACCGTAATAAAATTACTGAAAGTGCTTTTATGAGGGGAATCTTTAGCTTCAGCAGCACTGAGAATAACTACATAAGCATGATGGAGGATTCTGGGAAAGCAACTTTTCCAAACTCTGGATATTTGAAGGGCTCCAAAGAAAGAATCAAACATGACTAATAGTCTAAAATGATGACAGTCTTCCTAAATTTTTGTTTTGCTATTTACTTCTCAGTCACCACCACAGTTTCACCACCTCAGCTTCCTTCCAACACAGCCATTTAACCACATTGCTTCCAATGTGTGATGATCTCACTTGTCACAGTCTAAAGCATAAGTCATACAGAAACAGATTGTTTCTTCACAAATTTATTCCTGTTCATTCTCAGTATGGCTTTATATATGAAACAAATATATAGGACCATCATATTTTCCCCCTCAAGGGAGGAAATATCAGGTTTCATTGAATCACAGGCTGCATCTATCAGAAACTATACACATTTCAGTTGGAATACTTACAAAGCATGTTTAAATACTGCTTTGCTCCTTTCCTCATCACATTCTGCTTCTATTTGGCATCTCTTTGACTCATAGACTTTCAACAATGAATAAGACAATAAGACTTTGCTCCAGTGGTTGCCTTAGTCAAAAGAGATAGTAGCAAAAGCAAAACCACCTCTCAGCTTCAGAGGAAGGCAAGGGCAACCCTCCTCTAAACAAATTCTGCCAGGAAACCCTGTGATAGGTTCACATTAGGGTTGCCATAAGTAGAATCATAGAGTTGGAAGAGACCACAAGTGCCATCCAGTCCAACCCACCTGCTATGCAGGAAATCTAAATCAAAGCATCCCCGACAGATGTCCATCCAGCCTCTGTTTAAAGATCTCTAAGGCAGGAGACTCCACTACATTCCGAGGGAGTGTGTTCCATTGTCAAACAGCCCTTACTGTCAGGAAGTTCCTCCTAATGTTGAGATGGAATCTCTTTTCCTGGAGCTTGCATCCATTGCTTCGGGTCCTAGTCTCTGGAGCAGCAGAAAACAAGCTTGCTCCCTCCTCAATATGACATCCCTTCAAGTATTTAAACAGGGCTATCATATCACCTCTTAACCTTCTCATCTCCAAGCTAAACATACCCAGCTCCCTAAGTCGTTCCCAAGGTACACAACAAGTTACAACAAAAATTTCCCTGCTTTCTAACAACCACATAATGTTCTAAAGATACAAAGATAAAGCAGAACACTGATTTGAAATTAATCAGTGCTAGCCTGATGTCTAACTTTAGTTTCCACAAACCAGGTTAATATTAGGATGGTACATAGCATGAGTGCAAGAGTCTTAAAAAAGGGAGGGGCATGTTCTGCAATCCTGCAAGAGATCTCCAAAATCGACTAATCAACCTCTCAAAATGAGAAAATTACTGCAAAAACTACAAATAAGCACTGCAGTGGTAAAGGCCTAGAAACATACCCCACACCCCATGAAAACTAATCATTAATACCTAAAACAAGAGCCAGAGGTTGCTTGTAGTTTTGCATTCAGTTACGTGGCCATGGGATTTTGGGAAAGAAGCCCTTTCCAGGGGGGACATGAGCAAAAACAGACCTTCAAATCCTCCATGGTTCTAACTTTCCTGTTCTAACAGCATGCCAAGAAGGAAGAAATAAGAGGAGGAGGATACAACCCCAAGACTATTTCATGGCACAGTTTTAGAATGCTTGAATACAACCAATCCAGCAAATTTAAGAACAGCAGAGCCATTTACTATACGTATGCACACACACTTATTCATATAACAAATGGCTTCAAATAAAATTTTATAACTACTGCATACTCATATAAGTTTACATTTCCAACAAGACAAATAATTATATGGTTTGAGCATTGGACTACGACTCTAGAGACCAGGGTTCAAATCCACACTCAGCCATGTAAACTTGCTGGATGACCTTGGGCCAAGAAAACCCTGTGGTAGGTTCACTTTAGGGTTGCCAAAAGTCAGAAAGGGACACAACAACAAATATATTTCATTTATTATTGCTTATGATCCAACAGCAGTAACTAATCTTTAACAAATGCTATTTTCTGGCAGAGACAAAAAACAAAAAGAAATCCTGTATTCACAGTAGACTGTATCCAACAACATCCATCCATTAGTAGGATATGCACCACTGGTATAATAGAATCACAATGGAGCCCTCTTACATTCCCCTCAAATGGGATAGAGAAACCTCTGGAGCAGGCTTGAAAGAAGCACTGGGGAAAGAACAGTGAATACTGCTATATGACTACAAGTCCTTCTGCAGGACAGTGGGTGGAAACTACTGTATTCTTTCTGTACACGTAAGTGCTTGTTTCTTAAAAGTACCTTGTATAGTAGGAAGACACCATTCCATGCTGTTTTATTATTATTATTAACCTTTATTTATAAAGCGCTGTTTTACCCTCAAGAGCATTGGGAATGTGGTACAGTGCCACAGTGAGGAGGAATCATAACAGTCCTGTTGCACAAGCCAAAATCTAGTCCCACGTCTATGGATTTGACCCAAGATGTCTTTCCATGAGCAAAAAAAGCAATACAACAGTGAGATAAACAATACAGATAATTTTACAAGCAGCACCAATTACCAAAATAAAACTAAGACTGAACATTAAAAGGAGTAAGCAAAAGCAAAATGTGCCGGGCACATATGCAGAACAATACTTATCATTTAAGGTCAGTACATAATCTGGACCAAGTTGAGGAAGACAGCACCATCTGCTCACAGCAAACAGTGAGCTCTGGCAAGTCACCCTATAACCCATTATTGTGTTCAATGCAAAAAAAACTCCACAACAACCAACCCCAAAGACACTCAGATAACTATGGATGTGGGTCTTAAATGGCTCCAAAAAGATATTAAAGCTTTCATGCCGTTAAAGCAGGTCCAGCCAGAATCCAATGTGGTAGGAAATGACTCATGTATATATGTGTGTGTGTGTGTGTGTGTGTGTGTATATATATATATGTGTGTGTGTGTGTGTGTGTGTATATATATATATACAGTATATATACAGTATATACAGTATATATATATATATATATATGCAGATATAATATCTACCAATGTGATATAACTTTCTCCTACTTTCACCCCATGCAGCTCCCATGTCCTTCCAACATATACTATGGAGGGTGTTCCAACTCTTTGGAACACTTCGCAAAAAATATTTAGTTATCTGAATCAGAAAAAAATACATATCAAAGTCTACACACATAAACTGGATCAAAAGTAACATTCACACATCACAAGCAGATCAATTCTAGGTTGATAAACTACTGCATATACACAATCCACTTGGCTCCTCCTCGGATGTTCCTCTCACATGGGGGGAGGGGAGGTAAGCAAACCAAGTGTAGCCTCCTGTTATGTCCAGATTGAGATTAAGGTTAACAGATTCCAAATAAAACAGGACCTGCAAATCAAGTTCCAATTAATTTGAATAGATTGAGATCTATCTATTTCAAGTACCTGTAGTCAGGATTTTAAAATGTACACATAAGCAATCATGAAACAAATTAAGGTGGAAAAAGCTCAAAATCATATTTCAGTTAATAAAAACCGTCCATTTTCTGAAGACCACCAAATTCAAAGTGTAAGTTCATGTCTGAAACTACCATTTTTAGGGCAGCATTTCAGATAAAAATGTGGTCCAAGGGTTTCTTAGAGGCACACAACTCAGTCCAAGAGCACAAGACGTTTTCCTTCTCAACCACATCTTTTGGACAGAAAAACAACTACTTTCAGCAAAAGGACTCAGAACCTTCTGCAAAGCAGAAGCATCACTTCTGTAAAGCAGCATCACTTTCTCTTGTAAGAAAGAGAAGTGGGGACAATGTGAGCTTGAAAATGCATTCCCTCCCATATACCTCTCTCCTATGACAAAAAGAGCTTGTGGCCTTAAGCTAATGATTGGCAGCAACTACGCAAAGCACACCATTAGGTCCCTGGAGCAGGAAAATTGTTTACTAGCTTAGCCAAGGCACTGCTAAGATCTCTGCCACACTTTCCTCCCAACCCTGGGAGGGTTAACCCAAGCCTAACCACACTAGTGTCCGAAATCAGGTTTGTTCAATGTAGTATATGTAATTTTACCTTACGTGCAACCCAAATATCAATATCAGTCTTAGGAAGACCAGAAATTGTCTTAGAATGAGCCATTAAGGCCAGCCTGGGGGCAAAGCTGGAGCATGGGTCCATACGACCCACGTCCTGACTCCACCCCCATGGCAGCGTGATGCCACATGATGCTGTGTGCTGCTCCACATGGCACGCATGTCACATTTCTCCTCTGGTGCTGCATTTACACAACACAGTGCCAAAGGATTGCCTTAAAGCCAAGCTGCTGTGGCTATCGTGCCCTTCCCAGGGCACAAAAAGAAGTCACTTTTTGCGGCTCCTTTCTGCGCCCTGGAAAGGCCTGATCGGGGCCTCTGTGTGCAGTTGCCGTGGCCCCAATCCGGTGCAGCTGGAGGCCACCCCTTAGGGGCGGTCTGCACCGCCTCTGAGTTAGTCCACAAGGTCCACGGAGGCCGGTCTCTGACATCTAGCAGTGGCTCTCTCCAAGGCTTTAGGCAGGAATTTTCTTCCCAGCCTTACTTGGAGATGCTGGTACCTTCTGAATTCAGAGCAGGTGTTCTAACATTGAATTATAGTTCTTTCCCAATACAATACCCAGTATTACCTGCTGGCCTCCCACCAAGTACTCAGGTAGTCTTCCATCCAAGCAGGCTTGACCTGGTCTATCTCTAAAATTAGACACGACTGAGCATGTTCAGGGTAGTGTTATGCTTGCCATGGCAAGTGAAACTGTTCAAGCCTGCCAAATGATCTTCTGGGCATTGATTATGATCAGACACAAATTTAAGCATTTGCAGTATTTACAAAAATGCACTGTAATTAAGATTGAGCAAGGTCTAAACCAAATAAATGAATAAAAGGTAAAGCACAGCAAACCACTGCAGGCTAATCATATATATCTTCTGTCAGTGTCAAACTGGCTGAGAAATAATGTGCCACAGGAGACCAAGACTCAGATAGAGACCATCTGGTGAGCGAGATATAATTAACCCCTTATCCTATTATCATTTTCCTCCTCCTCCCAAAAAAGTATTTGCTTTGATTGGAAAACTTCATAGGAACAAGGCAAGTACTGTAACTGATTCAAGGAGCTGATTGAAAACAGGATCATGGCATGAAAGAAAAAAACTTTCCCTCCCGAAATCAACTCAACTGGCTCATGAAGCATACACACCCCTTGCCACTGCCATTTTGATTTGCTTTTAGCTTAAAAAATGCTCTGCATCTTCTAGTCACAGAACTTTCGTGTCCTTATCCCACTCTGCTCCCGCCTCTTGTTCAGCCTCACTGTGAAGTTCCTAACTTACATCAAACCAGCTAATTCAGCATCAGTTAATAAACCAGGAAAATAAGCCAGGGTCATAGCTAACATGATTATTCAACAGATATCAAGTTTGTCCCCTACAGTTTCAAGTTCATCCCTTATCTTTTACAGAAGACCAAAAATCATTCCAGCATGTCCTTTCAGTGTGTAAAACTAATTTCATAGTTCTTTCAACAATTGCATAACATCCACTCAGCGCTGGTGTCTGGTCAATTTACTGAAGTCAGCATCCTAAACCCTATGTAAACACCAAATACAGTGGTCCCTTAGCTTACGCAGGGGATCTGTTCTGGACCACCACCACCCCACGTAAGCCAAAAAATGCATAAACTCAAGTCCCATTAAATTGAATGGGGCTCATGCTCGCAGCACAGGAGAGTGCGCGCTCCACAGGCGCACACACCATTCATTCTCCCATCGTTCTGCTTCCGTGTAAGCAGGAAGCTGCATATGGGGTGCCCACCTATAGTGCAGGTGCACTGTAGATTAAACCCAATCACAATATAAACATAGATTTTAAAAATTCACAGCAAAGAATTCAAAACTCTTAATATTAGAAAGGGCCTTCAAAATAATAACAAAGAGACCGAACACACTGCAGAAATAACCCAGTTTGAGACCGCTTTAACTGCCCTGGCCCAAAGTTAACTCTGCACTGAAAGGACCTGAGGACAGGCACTAGACGAGACACTCTGGGCAAGGCCTTCCAGATGCATCAGGCTTCAACACTGGAATGGCTCTTTCTCTGACAGCTGCCCATCAAACCTCACTTGAGAGATCTAATTTGTGAAATGGGGGTCTCATTTTTTTGTTTTTGGTATGGTTTCAAATGGTCTCAAATTGAACTACAATCTCCATCTCTTGACTATAGGCTCAAATATTCATTCTGCAGTTAGGAGCCCATTTATTTTTGGGCAAATGTCTTGCTCCACTTCTATTTTACTCTTTTCTAAGAGCTCAGTAACAAGTGAATAATGTTCGATGTGAAATGGAAGGCTTTTGTGCCAGCATCCATAGTTTTTTGTGGGTTTTTCAGGCTATGTGGCCATGTTCTGGAAGAGTTTATTCCTGATGTTTTGCCAGCATCTGTGGCCTCTGGCCTCTGCAGAAACAAGTGAATTGTGTTCAGTTTCTATCCCACCCCTTCCCAAGGGCTCACTAGCAACAATCACAAAGCTAACCAATACCAAGTTCATACATCAGTTGTACAGAAATTAAGTTCTCATACCATACCAAGTTCTCTGACTATAAGCCTAAAATGTGGGAAAGAAGCTTTTCTCAAGCAATAACCATGAGAATCCAAATGTCTTTATCGGGTACTAACAAAAGAGGGTAAAGACTGGGTTAACTGAAATAGCAGCATAGGAAACCTTTAATAACACAACTCCAAAGACAGCCTATCCTATCATCCATGTTTCACCTCAATACCATCTCCCTTTACCCACCCGATAAAGAAAGCTAGTTTCAGGAAACATAAAATGAAGCAAGGTGGTGCCAGGTCTCTAATATCAGAAGGTGAAAATCTTAAAAAAGAGGGAATGGAGAGAAACACATGTGGCTATTTTCTATACGCCATTTCAAGACATTTCTTGCTGACTTGATGAATGCTTCCCTGTCTCACACGAAATCAACTGTGACATGGAAATCATCCCATCCTGCTCCTCCTCTCCCTGCCACAAGGAATCACAGAATGGAAAAGCAAACCCAAGAGGCTCCGCTCAAAACTTTTAACAGGCCGAGAGGAGTGTTGTTGCCATGTGCCTTCAAGTCGTTGGCAAAGGTGAGCCCAGAGTGTGGCTTTCCACGCCAAGCAGGGAACCAGCCCTGGTCTCCAGAGTCATATAGTCTCAAATGACTCCCACCCTGGCTCTCACTATGGAAATAGAAAATCAGTGATAACAATAACGGCGATACTTCGGATTTGGTCTACGCAGGTCCGCCGTTAATAGGATCCGGCCAAGGGAATGCAAAATCTTATTAACTATGAATTAACACTCACTAAGTCCCAAAGTGCTGCTGCTGCTGTTTTGATCCAAGCCTGTCCTTTGGCAATTCTGTCTGTCTGTCAGTTCAAAAGGATGTCCGTTGGGTTCAATGGCACTTGCTTCCAGATAATGGGAACAGGGCTGCAGTTTGGACCCGCTTTAAACTCTATTGTCTGACTCTCTGCTATGGAATTCTGGGAGTTGGAGTTTGTTGTGGGGCCCAGAGCGGAGCCCCCCCAGAATTCCATAGCCCCCAGCCAGACAGAGTGAAAGCGGTGCCAAACCGGGTTATCTCTCCAGTGTGGCTGCAGCCTAAGCAAAACCAACCCCCCCAAAGCAGAGAAAGAAGGGCTTTAGGAGCCCAGAAATACCTCCTGAGTTCTTTCGGACGGTTTCTTCCTCAGGGCTTGCTTGATCCTGGGGTCCACGAGGGAGGTCATCCTACGACTTTCTTAAGCGTCCAGAGCTGCCTTTGATGCGAGATATAGATAGATAGATATATGTATATATATGTTTCAAAGATAGTCGACTGGGCGAGTATTGAGATTTACACACAAAAAAGAAGCAAGTCCAGCCCAAAATCCTGAGAGTAAACTTTTTCTTCGACGTCTTTTTGTTGTTTTGTTTTGTTTCCTCCTCTCCTCCTTTTCCTCTTCTTCTTCTTTTCTTCCTTCCTTCCTTACTTTCGCAACTAATCCCAAAACAACTGCCAAGGAGGAGGAGGAGGAGGCCTGGTTGGAGGGAAGGGGAAGGGGAAAGGGGAGAAGGAAAAGGAAAAGGAAAAGGAGAAGAAGGGAAGGGGCTTTGTTTGGGTTGGTGTTCTCCCCTCGCTTCCCTCACTCTCTCTCTCTCTCTCTCTCTCTCTCTGGTTCTCCCTCTTTCCTCCCCCGTCCCAGCCGGCCACACTTGCAGGAAGCAGGGCCGGCTGGAACGGAGGGCGGTTCAAAAACCAACCGCCGCCAGCGCCGCCGCTTCCCCTCGCCCTCCTCGCGCCACTTCGGCCCCGAAAGTTAAGTGGAGGAGAAGGGGAGAAAAACCGCCCTCGGAGTCCGGCGCGCGACGGGAGGAAGAGGAGACCCCTCCTCTCTCTCTCTCTCTGTGGAAGGGAAAGGGTGGGGAGAGAACACGTGACCCGACCCAAGGCTGACCCTGGTTGGGCAATCCTCGGCTGTCACTCAGTCGGCGCCAGCCAACCAGAGTAAAGGTGGCCGTTGTCCCGCCTCCCGCGCCGGAGGTATAAAAGCCACGAGGCAGGGGCTGAGTGAGGTGGTCTTTTCATTTTCAACCAAGGCCAAGGAACATAAAGCACCCCAAAATGGAGGGCCTGGTCAATTAAGAAGCAGGAACATCTCTCTCTCTCTCTCTCTCTGTGTGTGTGTGTGTGTGTGCGCGCGAGAGAGAAATGCTGGTGAAATGTCAGGAAGACACTCTTGTAGAAGATGGCCACATAGCCTGAAAAATCCACAAAAAACTATGAATGCCAGCTTCACAAAAGAGAAAAACATTCACATATATAACATATATATACAAATGTTTTTACCTGATTTGGATTTCCTGCATGGCAGAATGGGGTTGGACTGGATGGCCCTTGCAGTCTCTTCCAACTCTATGATTCTAGGCCCTCCATTATATATGCCACAAGTATATTATGCATTTCAGATGGCCAACAAAGGTAAGAAGCATGGATGTATATGGATGTATGTGTGTATAATGTAGGGCCTGATGAAGTAAAAGGTAAAAACATATATATAATATGTACAACATATAATACATATATACATATATATTGTGTGTGTGTGTGTATATATATATATATGAATCTTTTTTTACCTTTTCTTTGGTCAGGCCCTAAACCCATGCTTCTTACCTTTGTTGGCAAACCAAAATGCACAATACACTTGTCGCATTGTGCATTTCAGTTGGCCAGCAAAGGTATGCACTGTTTGGTGGGTTTTTGTTTTTGAATTTGCTGCATGGCCAACACAGCTACCCCTGCATATTCCCATGCTTCTTATTCATGATCTCAAAATGGAGGACGTTTTGGAATTCCTCCTGGGCAGAAAATAAAAGCTCACAACACTCCTGCAAATGTAAATTCATGCTGCTTAGGCATGTTCAAAATGGAGGACATAGCACCTCAAAATGGAGGACATGGCCAAATAAAAGAAACACACACACACATGCGTGCACACACACACATATATATAAATGTAAACCCATGCTTCTTAGGCATGCTCAAAATGGAGCTTGTTGTGGCACTAGAGTTGTCTGACAGAAAAGGCTAAATATCTCACAAGACTACAATTCCCAGAACTCCATCAGATGCAGCCGTGGCAGTTAAAGTGGCGTCAAACCGGTTTATTTCTGCAGTGCAGATGCAGCTTTGGACATGCTCAAAATGGAGGACATTTTGGAATTCCTCCTGGACAGGAAATAAAAGCTAAAAATGCTCATATCAATATAAATCCATGCCTCTTAGTCATACTGAGAATGGGGGACATTTTGGAATCCCAGGAGGCTGAAAAGAAGGCTGTGTCCTGGAAAAGGAGGACGCCTGGTCACCTTTGCCTTGAGTATAAAAGCCATAACCCAGGGAGTGTGTACAGCAGTGGTACCCAACCTTTTCTATTCCCCACGCTTGGGAAGTGTTTAATGTTTGCACCCCTCGCAAAAGCAATGTCACATTTGAAGATGAAGAAGTCTAATTTCTAATTTTTGAACCACATAAGACACTGAAGAAACTGAACTTTTAAAAAGGAGCTCTTAACAGTGCATAAAATGCCATTCTAAATTGAGCAACTAGATTCTAATTCATTCAGAAAAAATTGAGTGGTGACTTGTGACTTGTCACCGAAGGCCGCTCTTTGTCACACCCCCTGAAATCCCATCTTGAAATCCTTCGGTTGTGAACCCCTTCTCTCCAGTGTAGAAATAATGCAGTTCGACACCACTTTAACTGCCATGGCTCCATCCTACAAAATCCTGGGATTTGTGGTTTGGTGTGGCACCAGCAGCACTCTGTCAGAGAAGTCTGAAGCTTTGTCTCTTTTCCAGTTCAGGAACCTTACAGCTACAAACACAGTCAAGGAATGAAAACAGTAGCCTGGGCCTTTTTTCTGTTCCGGCAGAAATCCTGGAGAGGAATCCAAGAGAAGACTTCATAATGCCGCAAGGTTCAAAGGAGGAAAATATTTTGGCTAGGAAAGTTGGGGAGTGTTTGTGGTTTCTGGAAGAAGACAAGGTTTCGAAGTCAGGTGGTTAGGTTTTTCCCTTCAGAGATGCCAGTGAGTAGTACTGTATTGCCAGAGAGGAAAACTGAGGAGAGACTGGGGAGGGTGTGATTGCCTATGCTCAGGCCTCATTATTTTTATGTAAGGCCATGCGCCATTATTTCTCCCCTCAATGGCAAAGAGAGGGTTTTCCCCTCCATCCTTAGGGGCAATGGGCCGAAAAATGAAGATTTCAGCAGGTGTTTCTAGTGCTAGTGAAGCTGTGAAATCATGTATGGCAGCTTGAGAAATGTACTTAAAAAGCGGAAAAACCCCTTGGCCAGCATACTGTAATAGTTTGAGTGTTGGACAAGGACACTGTTGCCAAGAAAACCCTGTGCCTCAAAAGTCGGAAATGACTTGAAGGCACACAACAACAAGAAGTCCAAAATAATTTCTCTCAGGTTTTTGTAATACTAAATCGTCAGTGCCCCCCCCCCCCCCGATGGTGCTCCACTTTCTCACTTTAGGATCTCTTTAAGAACAATGAACAACAAAAAAAAGACACTGTGAAACATTCTAGAAAAACTGAGGCACCTTATGGTCCCCTGTGGGAATGCCCTACATTACAGAGGAACATAGCTGCCGTTTTTTCAGCATCACCCCCCACAACAACAACCCACGATGATGTTGGGTTGTGGAGGCAGGAAGAGGGACTGCCTTGCAGAGTCACTGTAACCTACCACTGTCAGCCATACAACCTACACCTTTATAATAAGGATATTGCTTTACCCCTTCTTTATCCATCAGTAATATAAGTTAAAATAATACCAAAGACGTTGTTGTCATCCTAGAGGAATGGACATTTGCAGAACAATATTTAACCTTTTTTAAAAAAACATGATTGCCATCAGTAAATAAGGTGCCCAATGAATGATGTGGGGGAGGGAAGAAATCCTGGACTTTTCACACATCTTGGAATACTGGAATATGGGACTGAATGTTAACAGACGGCAGATTCATCCCTCCATAATGTGTACTTCCTGCACATTTCCTCTGAGTCACCCTGTCATGGCTGTTAAAGATAAACTGTTGGGGTATATGTAGAACACTGGTCTAACCAGACAGAAGTTCAGATTATCTTCACTGATATTTTCAGATGCATACATTACTGCAGTTGCATCAATTTGTAATAGGCTTGTATATTTCCTGTTGGGTAGCTTTATTAGTCTGTCACAGCACAAACAAGTCTTTCAAAACTATCAAGCTGCTAACTTGTAACTGGTCAAGTGAGCTTCTGCCCATAAAAACATATATGAAATAAAAACTTTTTTTGCCATTAAAGTATCACAAGGCACAGAGATAACCATGATCTGTGCTCCAGGTATGTGAACATAAAGCTTTTTTTAAAAAAACAGAAAAATCCTGTTTTATAAAGCATTCAGCTTTGCACCCGGATGCAGATCCACTTTTCTGATAGTCAGTTAGTATTTCTTAAAAATTTCCCTCTTCAGTTTGTTTGGTTTAAATAGTGGATTCTTTTTAAAAATATCTATGTCCCAGACATCTGATATTGCCTCTGTTAGGCTCAGAGTACTGTACTCAGTACTAAAGCTGATTGAATGTACACAGTCAAGCATCAGTTATTAATATGTGAATAATTTTTAATATGATGTTGAGATTAAGGAGGTATGTATACTGTTTCGTCAAGCTGACCGTGGGTTGGGAAAGGTTAGAGAGAGATAGTTTAATCTTTTGTTTAACTTAAACTCTAAAATCATCCATTGAGAAAGCTACATATGTCACCTTTGCAATATTTGCAGGCACCAACATTCATCTTACGTGACATTGTGAAAAAAAATTTCTCTCAACTGAATAAACCTTGATTCTTCCTGGATCACAGTGTGATCAAGAAGAATGAATGGCAGAAATTATTAACAAATATAAGAGTAGGGAGAAAATAAGAAATAGAAAAGGTTGTTTGTAAAATCAACCTCCTGCTGTACTTCAATTTTACAGTGACAGAATTTCTAAACAATTAGTGAAAAGATGGTAAAGAGAACCATGTGATGATCCCTATGTTGCAAAACATTCCTTTTGTCTCACATCTGTTTACAGACAGCAGCTGAATCAACTGCTTTCCCCTTTGTTTGCCATTATTGGTGGTCAGATGTGGTGGCCAGGAGAAGGCTCTGGAATGTTCACCAACTGTAAGTAGAAATGTGTTCAACAGCACAACAATGTTACACATGTGCCTCCAACTGTCCCATGTTTTCCTTTTTTTTTTTTTTTTTGGTCTGGGAAATGAATTATTTGTATGAATAGTTCCAGAATAGCCTTTTTTCACACCTTCACTCTGCCACTCACTTTTTTGGCAACCTCAGATTATGAGGAACTTTCCACCTAAAAACATCTTGTATGCCAGTAAGAGAATAAACTACTACTGGTATCTACTTTCAGTTGTCGAGAGTATAACAGCCACAGAGATTATCAGTCTATAGAGAATTTATCATAAGAAAAAGTCAGTAGTTCTTTCATTGATTTAATCATCCTCTGAGCTTCTCCAGGGGTCTCAGAAGATTATGTCAATTTGTATCTGGCTAAGGGGCTATAGCCAGATGTTTCTTTGACCTACCATCACTCTTGCCAGGCGCTGAATGGTCATGAAGAGGATGGCTGCAGCAACCCTACCATAGGTCCAGTAGCACTTTGATCAATGTAGTGCAGTGATCCAAAACTCTAATCCTCCAAGTGCTTTGAAATTCAACTTCCACAAGCCTCAGCTATTTTGGCCAATAGTCTGGGATTCTGGGCGCTGAAGTCCAAAAAACCTGGAAGGCCAGAGTTAGGGAATCACTGGTGTAGAGGGAGGAAGGGAATACCAGGCTCTGTACAGAGTAGACTAAAGCAAGACATATGTGTTCTATGTGGGTGTAAGTTTGACTTAATCCTGTATAAGCTACTGTTCCCATACCTTGGCTCAACTATTGATCAGAATGGAGATCCCAAGTCAAGCAATCAGAAGAAAAGTGCCTAGTCCACAAGGGAGTTCTTATATAAACCTACAAGAACAGCATAAGATAGGAAGGCTATAATCCTGCATAAATGCAAACTTGGGCTAGTGTTTCATATTATTGTTATGTGCCTTCAAGTCATTTCTGCCTTATGGTAATCTGTCATGGAGTGTGGTTTTTTGATTGTTTGTTTTTGGCAGAATTTGTTCAGATGGGGTTTGCCCTTGCCTTCCTCTGAGGCTGAGAGAGTGTGAGTTGTCCAAGGTTGCCCAGTGAGTGTCCATGGCAGAGCAGGAATTCAGACCCTTGTCTCCCAGTTTCCTAGTTCAACCCTCAAACCACTATACCATGCTGGCTCTATTTCATATTATGCCTCCCTGAAAAGATGGGGTGGAAAATCCAGATGTGAACAAACATTCTGTGTGTGTGTTATCAATGCACGAATCTGAAAAGCATTATACAGCATAAATTCAGCCATCATGACTCTTTTAGGAAATCCATATGCATAGAATACTGATTTCCACATTGACCATTGTTTTTAAACTTGTATTTGTATCCTGCCCTTTCTCCATGGATTTCAGGGTGGAATGCATAAGATCATCCAGTTAAATACTCATAACACTGGAACATTTAGACTGAAGGCCAGCCAATGGCCTTTACGAAAGGGCAGAGATTTGATTCCAATTCAACATCTCACTATGCCACGCAGCAAAAAAACAGTAATAGGTGTAGGCTGGTGGTAGGTGGTGTGGAAGGAGTCAACCCAAAAACACTGCTGCTGTGTTTTTCATCCACCTCACCATCACAGCTGCTTCTCTCCCAACTAGTCCTGCAACATATTTCCCTGTATACAGAGCAACTGGCTTAGAGATTGTTCTCATGGGTATTCTGTTTTCTGTACAGTATTTTGTTTTTCCACATGATCATTGCATGTCGATATTATCCCTGTGAACAAACAACTAATTAAAAAATTAATCTGTATTAAATGTATTTGTCTGTACTGAACTTTTCCAGAATTTGGAACAGCCAGAATCCATAATAAAAATTAGTATTGAAAGAGAAAGTTTATTAATTTCTCACCCTGAAGGGGCCCCTGGCATGCTTATATTAATCTCTTTCAATTCCATAATAAACAGGGTGCTCCCAGACAAGTGCTTAAGGCATGCTGCAGCTTAAGGCATGGAGGGGGTGGTTCTTAATGGGTTTTCTCTGTCATGTAAAAAGGTAGAAGAAACAAAGAGGAAACACAGGATGGCTGCAAACTGAACAGAGCATCATTTAGACAATTTAAACCTTGATTCCTTTAATGAAGTGGTGTAGTTGCACAGTAAAAGCTTCACCTCAAAGCACCCACAGTTAAAAACAGTTTTTTTCTTACTGTTATTAGAATATATATATATATATGTGTGTGTGTGTGTGTGTGTGTGTGTGTGTTTCTCTTTTCCATTTAAATTCAGGGAAGCTATTCAAATTCCAAATCAGTGACTAATGTCAGTAATGGATTGTATAAGAACAAACAAGTTGAAGTGTTGTTCTGAAAAAATGGAAGTGCTCTTGTTCAGTCAAAATCTGTGTTGGAAGGGGTTAAATTCACCATGAAGACTCAGGTTTAGAGTTTGGGTGTATTCTTGAATTAGCAATGGGCCAAGTGGGCCTTTGCCCAGTTACTGCTTGTGTGCCAACTCCAGGATATATCTAATCTGTCCATGGTGACTCATGTCTCAGTATCCCTGTCTGGATTACTGTAACACATTTTATGTGGTGCTGCCTTTGAAAAATGTTTGGAAACTTCAGACAGCTTAGAATGTGATATCCAGACTGCTGTCAAGGTATGTGAGTCCCTTGTTACAAGAACTTTTCTGTTTCCAATTCCAGACCAAGTTCAAAGTACTGGTTATGATCAGTTAAGCCCTACACAAACTCAGACCAGAGTACCACAAGTCGCAGACTCTCGTGTACGTGCCTGTCTCCGTAAAAGAGATACAGGATAAAGGTCTTTCTCTCTTTCCTGTCAACAGTGGAGGTAGGAATGTGCCAACAAGGCCTTGTCAGTGGCTGCTTGCATCTTCTGGAACTCCCTGCCAAGAAAGGCAAGGCCTGCTTCCCTCCCTTGAGAGAAGATAAATGAGAAAATAAACCTAACAGTATTTATGGAAATTATTTCTAGAGTGTCTGTGTAAATGTCTCTTCAGAGGTAAGCTAGGCCAACCTCAGTGGAACTTGCTCCCAGAGAAGTGAATATTAGATTGCACCTATACACTTTATTTATTATTCATTTCTTCACTGTATTTTTATTCTGCCTTTCCTACAAAGAAAGAAACTCAAGGTAGCAAACAGGAATATGCACTGAACCACCATTTTATCTGCACAACAGTCTAGTTAGGAAGATTAGTTTGAGCAAGGGTGATCCTGGTGATGTTTTGGGCTATTTGAGGATTTGGACCCTGGTCCCGGTCCCTAAAGGCACCAGATATGTCTGATCTTGAAAGTTAAGCAGGGTCAGACCCTGGATGAAAGGCCACCACTCAATACTGGGGGATATACAGTCATCCCTCCATATTTGCGGATTTGATTATTCACGGATTTCATTAATATGTTCTCTCTAGGACTATCTAGGTCCTCCAGTGCAACTCTGTGGTCAACTTTAACTAAAAGTTGCACTGAAAGACCATTTGTAGCTACTCCAGTGCCATTCTATGGTCAGTGTATGTTGGACATTGACCACAGAGTTGCACTGGAGGACCTAGAAATTCCTAGAGATGTGTCTTCTCGGGTAAAAACAGTATTTTTGTTATTTGTGGTTTTTCCATATTACGGGGGTCTTTATATATAAAATATAATAATATAATAAGAATAAGAATAATAATAATAAATGTTTTATTTAGACCGCTATTCCACAATGATCAAGCGGTGTACAGTAAAAATTGCAATACAATCAACAAAATACAAGGTGACAGTTAAAGGAGGGAGAAGTCTCGTCCTTCAGGCTGTCCCTGATGGAGCTGGGTCGGACCGGAATAGCTTCCCTCTCAGGCCAAGATGACAGTTAAAAGAGGGAGGAGCCTCTTCCTTCAGGCTGTCCCTGATGTTGTTGGGTCTGCCTGATAGCTCCCTCTAACCCTAGCGAATATGGAGGGACAACTGTATTTCAGAAGAAGGAACTGGCAAAACCACCTTTGAGTTTTCCTGGCTTAAGAACACCCTATGAAATTCATGGGGTTGCCATAAGTTGACAGGCAACTTGAATGCTCATCATTCATACACCTGCCCTAACACTCTAACCATATTGGCATAATTCTATTAAACTAAATAATGATTCTTTCTGAGTGCATTAGCAAAATGCTAACTTCTATAAAACACTGAATAGATTTAGTAAAATAGGATTTTGCTATTAAGAAGTATGTAAGTCAAGACCTATTTCCCTTTCTTTTTTAAAAATCTACTTTCATCTTCAAAAAGATTTTCTCAGACAACCAAGAGAATTCTACTGATACTTAGAATATGAACAGAACATTCCTATCCCCCTGCTTGAAGAAACTAACCCAAACTATGTAAGGAAAGTAAAACCTCAACATTTAAAAAAATACAGGACAGGGGGAGAGTTTATTTTTGAAATGTTGATGTTCTCCATCATCCTTTTTGAATAGTCCCTAATGTGCTGACTTCTGGGGTTTGACTATCCAGTGAATACAGTGAGTGTTAACAGTATAAAAGACTGCATTTACATGAAAGTAAACAGGGACTGTAGACTGCAGCTGCTCACTTAGAGAATGAATGAACTATTTTTCTGGCAATGGGTGATTATCTTATTTGGATGTACTGGGTGTTCCTATGGCTTTTGACCAGCTAGTCAGAATGCAGATTACTTTTAAGATACTGTATATCTATGAGGTAAACTGCTTTATGCCCCAAACTAGCTAAAGGTATGCATTTGCAAAATCAGGCTTTTACATAGATGTCGCTAGTTAGATGAGAACCCACTATGACAAGCAACCACAGCAAGTGGGTGTTGTGTATGAGTCCCTTAAAATAAGAAGCCCCACCCAAGAGTAGGGACAATGTGTGCCTAGTGCTACTCAAACCAAAAACACGCATATTCATATTGGTATCCATATCCATTCACATAAATTATCACTTGGGAGTTTTACACCACTCTAATTAATGTTTGCAAATTACACTTCTGCTTTTAACATTACCACATACTGTACCTTCTTAGTTAGGACCTTGAGCTCTCTCACATTCACCTGCTCTGGATGTTGTCCTGTAATATTGCAATGAGAATATTGGTGACAATTTGAAATGTGTAATCTTTCTTTCTGCATTTCTTCACTTTCCTTCACAACTTTTATTTTCCATTCTCTAGTGAAACAGGTATACAGGTATATGTAAGTAAGGCCTTATTAGTTTCATAGATGCTAATTTATTTTCCCCTATGCTTAAGAACATCTTGTAAAATGTATAGAGTCACTGTAAGTTGAGAGATGACATGAAGGCACAAACACACACACATCTGGGCTCTGGGGAACAAAACAAAGGCTTCTCAGTTTCACAGATAATAATAATAATAATAATAATAATAATAATAATAATAATAATAAATTTATTTATATACCGCCTTTCCAAAAAGATCAAAGCAGTTTACAAATTTACAATTACAAAATTACAAAACACATACAATGCATAAAAGATTTACACAAGCAAATGAATGTGTTACCAAGGTTTTTAAAAATTAATATTTTGTTATGCACACAGTGCCAATAATGTAAGTTGAATCTCCTTTATCTGAAATGCTTGGGACCAGAAGTGTTTCAGATTTTTGAACATTTGCATACACATAATAAGAAGATGGGACCCAAGTCTAAACATAAATTTCATTTATATTTTATATACACATTATTCATATACCCTGAAGGTATTTTTATTTGTCATATTTTTAATAATTTTGGGCAGGAAGCAAAGTTTGTGTATATTGAACTATCGGAAAGGAAAAGTGTCACTCTGTCAACAACTCATGAGGACAATTTTGGATTATTTCAGGTTTTGGAATTCTGGATAAGTGGTACACAACCTGTATTAACAAGACCTGGTCAGTTGACAGGGAGTCAGATGACTGGGGACAAGCAAGAGCACCAGAGTAGGGGGAAAGATATTCCATACTTTTAAGGTAGCTCTGGAGGGTTTTTAAAAATGTGTTTCACATATTCCAATGGTGATGTGAAAACATGCAGTAGCAAAATTGAAATGTGATTGTAAAATCCACCTTTCTGCTTAGTCACGAAGCAGTTGTAAAACCTATTACAGACATGTTTTAAAAATTATCTTTTAATTTTTGACACATGCAAATTGGGTGCTTCTAGACAATGCTTTCATTATATAATCACCTGGCCTCATTCACAATTTAGGGTAAGAGCATCTGGGTGTCATCATTTACCAGCTTTCTTGTTTTTTCCTGCCATGTTTTGCGTTTTCCTTTATTTCTGTAAACCACAAAAAATCATTTAAAGTGAGTGAGAAGGGATGCTGCACAATGCCTTTTGAGTACACTGTGTGACTCTGAATTCACCCAGCCTTATCTGATTTTGGAAACTAATCAAGGTTGAGCCTGGTCAGTACATTGGGCTCTTGCTTTTCTCTGGGATTTGGTTTCAGGACCCCCTGTGGATACCAAAATCCTTGGATGATCAAGACATGTTAAATAGAATGGCATAGTAAAATGGTGCGCCTTATATAAATTGGCAAAATCAAAGTTTGCTTTTGGAATTTATATATTTAAAAAATATTTTAAAGTTTGAATACAAAGATAAAGAATTTGTGGATATGGAGGGCTGACTGTACTTAGCTGGGAGACCACCAAGGAATGCCAGGGATTTCCAAGCAGGGCTGGGAAAGAATCCTGCCTGAAACCCTGGGCTGTGCCATCACAAGTCAGCATTGACAGTACAGAGAAGCAGTATTGGGAAGCCTCCTCTGTTGCTGCTATTTGTGTTAGCAATAGCAAGTACATTTCTATACCATTTATCAGTGCACTTAAGCACTGAAACAGAGAGCCCAAACTCCAGTAAGACCATTTGAGGGGGGGGGACTCCAGGGCACTTTTAAGTGGTATAAGTGAAACTGTAATTAAACATCTCCTCAGAAAAATAACTTCAAAAGAGCAAGACAATTATGTGCATACAGCTCCAGCTATTGCAGGGGTAGGCAACTTTTTTGAGCCGTGGGCCGGGTTGCTGTCCCTCAGACAACCTGGGGGGGGGGGGGGGGCCGAAGCCAAAAAGTAAATAATTAAATAATTTTTTTTAAAATTAAATAAATAAATAAACTGGGACAAATGTAAGACAAAATTTTCAAATGGAGGACACTTTTTTTTAAAATGGAGGGCACGCGAAAAAAATTGCTGATTTTTAAAAAAATGTTAATATAAATGCATGTTTCTGAGGCTTCTATAGACAATTGCCCCCCTTGCCCAACGCTTGCCCCCCCTTGCCCACCTCCTCCTGATAGGCCAAAGGCCCCACACCCTCATGCGAGAGGCCAAAGGCTCCAGCGGCAATCGGCGGCAGGACCGGGCTGGGGCCGGTCCCAAGGCCTTGCCGGGCTGCATCCGGCCCACGGGCCGCAGGTTGCCTACCCCTGAGCTATTGGATAACAGTGTAAAGAACCTTCAGAAATGAGGCCATCCCAAAATCACTCCATGCCTGCTCGCTAGTCTGCTTGCAGTTACTTGTTGCGGATGTTTACAATGCTGACTGAAACCCCAGGCAAAACATTTCAGGAGGAGCCCTCCCTTCCCCTGTGCCATGTTTGACTAAAGCACCAATAATGAATAAGTGTAAAAACTGATTAAAATGTGCTGACCAATGAATAAAAATGGGATAATATCTCCCCATTGCTTTGGAATCAATAAACAGTTTGCTGTAGAATCAGACTAACTGAGGGAATATAGGGGGTGGGAATGACAAAACAAAAAGTCCCCTAATGGAACAGATTAGACAGTTCTCTCTGGTCTTCAGAAGCAGAACAAGGTACTCTTAAGCCAGAGGTGGTGAAAGAGTGGGACACCCCACAGGTTATTCTTGCAGCCTTGACTCCTCCAGGATCCATAGTCCAGCCTTTTTCTGGTCAAAAAGCAGAAGGTTGAATGGGGGTTGAGAGCAACTAGGAGAGGTGATTTATCCTTTAAACACTTTGATTGGGAGCGTGGCAGCAGTGTTTAACTTTTTAAATCCATTTTTCAAAACTCTCCAGGTTTTTAATTGAGATTTTGGTATCCTATGTGGCCTGCAAAGGGCTCCATGGGTAGAGCCACCATATATTTCTACCCCTTCCATAAGAAAATGGGCTAAGTATGCATCCTGGAGGTGTGGGAAAGGGTTGCCCCCACAGGGCCTGTTTTAAAATGTTTTGTAGTACCTGAGGCTAATATCCCATGCATTGAGTGTCCCTTTCATCTAATGGGCATGTACATTGATATTTAGGGCATATTTAGAAGCACTGCAGAAAGTGGTTCCCAAGAGACTCACCTCTGTGTGTACATGTTGATATATTTCACCTCTGCGAACAGTGCTCTTTTCCAAATGTTGGGTGGAATGTTGGGTCCAAGCTATCTCAGGGACCGCCTCCTCCCGTACAATCCTCCCCGCGCTCTCCGGTCCTCTGGGAGGAACTTACTACAGCCTCTAAAATCTAGGCTTGCGGCGACCTCCCAGAGGGCGTTCTCTGCTGTCGCCCCCAAACTCTGGAACGACCTGCCGGATGAGATCTGTCAGATAACATCATTAGACAGCTTTAAAAAAGCGGTCAAGACGGATCTCTTCCGGCAGGCCTTTCCAGACTAACCATCCCAGCCCAGGTTCCTGATTCCCTCATTCCTCCCGTGGCCCCATCTTAGTGATGGTCGAGGATCAACAGAGGGATATCAGGGTTTTTAGTTTTTAATTGTTGTTTTTATGCATTGACATTGTGTTTTAATATGTTATATTGTTTAATACTGTCTTAAGGGGGGGGAGGGATAAAGTGTTTTTAATTGTCATATTTTATATTTTACTGTTGTTAACCGCCCGGATTGGTTTGCCAGAGGGCGGTATACAAATTATTATTATTATTATTATTATTATTATTATTATTATTATTATTATGGGCTTGTTTCCAAACAAAAACATATGCCAGTGGATCTGTCCTGGAGCTTAGGAGATGCACAGAGCATAGGCCTGTGAATATTCTTAATAGAAAACAAGAACTCAGAATGTTTCACCAAGGTTAGAGAGATAGGTTCAGTTTTTTAAAATTAGTTTTTATTTGTTCATTACCTCAGGAGCCTTTGTGGGCCAGGAAGCAATACAGAAAAGCTGTGTACCTTCACATCATTTCCAGCTTAGGCACATCTAAGGTGAATTTATCACAAGGTTTTCTAGAGCTAAATGTTTATGACTCACCCAACATCACCCAGTGGTTTTCCATGGTGGAGCAGGGAATCAAACCCTGGTGTCCAGTCATAAGAGTTATACAGACAGGTGTTTTGTTTTTTTTAATTGTGCTAATAATCTTTCTCATGCATTCTGGATTTGTTGCTCACACGATTTTTTTAAAATCAGAACCACATCTATGTGAGTTCTGTTGCTCACACATGTTAGCACTGTGAATAAAGATAGTGATGATGTATAAAAATACAAAGGTCACTAACTTGAATTCATTTTCCGAAATAAATATACCTTATTATGTTGCTGTTGCTAGTTATGAAAAGGAGCTTTAAAGAGCCTTTCAGTCACTACAAATCCTGGTTTACCCATCTCATTTCTTTACTGCTTGCTTATGTAAGTTTCAAGTTAATCTTCACAGTCCTGAGGTCTAGAAATTCTTGTTCTAAAATGAACAGTAAATTCCTAAGAATGCTGGATTCCACACCAAATGCCACATTCTCTGCTTGTGTTGTTCAGGAAGTAGGCATGTCTCTGTAATCTTCCAAACAATGGCAGAGCACAGTAGTGCACAAAACTAAAAATGCTTCTCTCCCCCATTTTATCCCGTCATCAGCCACCCTGTTGTTGTAGGTCCTTTTCTTTGCACTGTTTTCTGACCACTGGTCAGCGAAGATATGCCACATGCTTAACTGTGTCTCACAAACATTCCTCATTGTGAAGCACATCCTGCATCTGTTCTGCCATTTCAAGTACAGTTTTCCATTCTTTAGCTTTTCAAAGCTCCAGCTGCTTTCTCTTGATATTTTGAGAGTAGCCTTATGGTCAAATGTGTGCCATCCATCTTCACACTTGATGGTGGGGGGCGGGCAATAGATTTCCAGGTGCAGAGTAATTTGGGAACTGTACTGGCAGCTCAGGAGCCCTGCTATTTTCAGTCAGAACAAGACTCTCTTGTCAGTTAACCAGGTCCTGCTTTTGCTGACCTAGTCTGAATCTTTCTTTCTGGCTCTTAGCATCTGTTTCTTTCCCAGCACTTCCTTGTTTTGTACATCAGATGGAGAGCTTGGAAAAGTTGGAAGTAACAATGGTGGCTGAGGCAGTTTTGGGAATTCTGATTCAAAAAAGTAACTTTTTAATCAAATGTTCTGATCTCATGTTGATACCTAAATGGCTTTGGTTCTGGTGCATTTAATTTTGTGCAAGACTGTATTTTCCCATAATTATCACATTTTCATAATCTCACTTTGCATTGAAGACAACATGTCCCCCATGATTTTTTTCCAGTTTTCCACTCGTTTAGATTTTTGGGTGAGGTTCTGATCTGTATTTTTCCTCATCTCTGCAAAATATATGAGCTACAATCAGTGAGCAGAGGTACAGTTTTCGAAGCCCAGATGATTGATGACGAGCCAGCACAGTGTAGTGATTTGAGTATTGGATTACAACTCTGGAGACCAGGATTCAAAACCCTGCTCAGCCATGGAAACTCACTGGGTCATCTTGGACAAGTCACACTCTTTCAACCTCAAAGGAAGGCAAGGCAAACCCTCTCTGAACAAATCTTGCCAAGAAAATACTGTGATAGGTCACCATAAATTGAAATTAAGGCACAGGACAACACAAACAGCAATCTGAATGATATTATGGGGTGAGAGTGGAGTGCTCTTTAGAGGTTAATGTTCCATTACTTTCATTTATTTCAGCACAGGGTAAGCCAGCCCTGCTGAATTTGTGGGTCATCCTGCTCCTACCTTGGATTTCTTAAAGTTCTGCCCTGGTGACACAGCAGTTGGTAAGCCCTTCTCTGTTTTGGTCTCCAGTTTCTTTGCCCCTCTCTTGAGATGTATGTGTATGGCAAAGGGTAATGGGCATAACACATTCCAAAGGATTGCTTTTGGGGCTAAATAAGCCGGTATTAAATGCCAGCATCAGGCTGCAGCGGGGGCATGGGGGACTGCCCACTGGCTACCCCAAATCCTCCCCAATGCCAGTGTCACTCCACACACTCGACCGCACAGTGGGTGTTGTCACACTGTTTTCTTGGTGCAGCGTTTAGATGTGCTGCACCAAAGAATCATTGAAAAGCCACCACCAAGCAGCAAGGGGTGTTTTTTGCCACTTTAAGAAAGAGCAGTGTTTTGCCAGCTCTTTTTGGACCAGCAAAGCACCAGATTGGGGCTGTGGCATGTGGTTGCAGCGTTTTGCCAGCAGTTTACATCATCAAAGACAAAAGGTGTGAAGTTTTTGCTCCCACTGATCAGGCATACTATAACCATCTCATTTTATGTTATAATTTAGGCTGAGGGTGAGAGCTGTGTAACTTTCCATCTGCTGTTGGACTGCAGCTCCCAGCAGCCCTAGCCAACACAGACAGTGGTAAGGAGTGCTAGGTACTGCAGTTCAGCAGCATCTGGAGGGCTGCCCAATTCCTACTCTTCACATAGGCTGTTAATGCAGCCTCAGACTGCATTAGCCTTAATGTAACCTTCATTGCTCTGTTGAATCATGTTGAAATTATGATTAAACTGCAATCCCAAGATCCTTCATTTATATCAGTTGGGATTCATTTTATTCAGGTTTTTCCCATTCTATCAACTCCATTTTGCATTATTTTACATACTGCCATCTGAAGTCTGCTACCCTTCTAGTTTTGTGTAGTCTCCAAGATCTACCTTTCAAGGAGTTGTCTGGTGGCAGTGTAAAGTTAATAGTCATATTATACCTGAAAAGAGAAGTGGTTAATTGGTCAAAAGGCATTTAACATTATTACGGAGCAGTTTTAGAATAACTACAGTAGTCTGGTTTTTAAAAAAACTGACATGTTTCTTCCATTTGTAATTGCCATTTTTCTATTACCTGTGGCATACTGCAAGATAAATTAGAACTGGTAGCATAATGGGGCCAGAACTCTTTGGGATTGCAGGAGTGGGGGACTGATTAATATGGTCCACCCCAGGGGATTTATGGATCCAGATGGATTCCTCATGGCTCTTGGGGAGTTTCCTTTGCTTTGGCAGGTGATCCTGTTGAAGTCCTGGCTGATCTCTGGAATAGGGAAGTGGCCAGAGCAATTTACATGATTGCCCCTAAGTATCTATCCCAAAAAGTGGAGCCAAGAGAGCCCCTTGGTTCACTAGGGAGCTGGAAGTGATGAAATAAGTGGGACATAGACTAGAGTGACAATGGGCCTGAACAGTCTGGTCAAAATAAAGCTGCTTCAGGTCACTTTGGAGGTATGCTGTTTAAATGGTGTATGCATCTTTAGAGGCCAGAAGCTGTGCCAAAGCTGCACTCTAGTCCTTAGGATTGGAGTATGGCTTAGCAAGCTGGTGAAATTATGCAGATGATTATCAGGTCATAACAGAAGTTTCAAAAAGCTAGGGCAGGTTGTTGAAAGCTCCATTCTTTATTATCATTTGTGAAAAGACAGATGCCCCTAACAGACACTACTGTGCTTGTGCTATATCTGCTATAAACTGCTTCACATGAAAGCAAGAACTAAAATCAGTTTTACCAGTCCCCTCCCTCCTTTACCTTTCCACTCAAACTGCATTAAGCCAGATGATAGAAAAACCAGATTAAAAAGCACTGGCTTTTTTTCTTGGCACCTTTCCACAATGAGATCAGTCAGGCATTTAAAAGAAGTCTCCTCCCCCCATTTGATTCCCCTCCAAATAGGGTTACCATTTGTTCTGCAAAAACTGGAAGATCTCAAATTGAAGGGATTAAAAATGGCCAATTGAAACAGTAAATCCCAAACTTCTCCTTTGTCGCAGGATGCTGGATAGGTTAAAAGATGGCAGTTGCCATGAAGTAGGAAACTGCAAAAAGGACTGGCACTGGTGGTAGCCTCTTCCCTGCAGGCTCCAATTGCTACTTCACAGGGGTATCATTGGCGGGATACAGGCTGCCCATTTCCCCGACGGATTGGGGCCTGAGCTGCCACAACGGCAGCCCCAGAGGCCCCGATCCGCTGCTTTTCCAGGCCGTGGTGAAGCGGCAAAACGCCACTTCCCCGCGGCCTGGAAAGGGGTGTCCTTGTGGCTTCATGCTCCAAGGACACCCCAACAGCGGTGGGGAAAGAGAGAAAGGGGCCACTTGGCCCCTTTCTCTCTGTATCGCTGGCACGGCCATTTAAAGGCCGCGCCAGTGATACACACGGCCAAAGGAGCTCCAAAATGGAGCTCCTTTCGGCACCGCTGAAAGGGCACCACAAGCACCCTACACTGATACCATGACGTAACGGCCGTGGCGCACTGTTTGGATGCGACGTGACCATTACATCAAAATGGCAACACCCATGTAGAAAGGGCACCGCCATTTTGACGTCCTGACGATGTACTAGGGTTGCGGGGCGTCTGTAAAGGATGCCCCGAGGCAACCCTAGTACATCGGCAGGACATACTTAAAGGCCCATTTAAATCGGGCCATTGTCACCTTATTCTTTTTTTATTTATTTAGTGTTTTTGAGATTTTACAAAAACAAAACAGATTTATCTACTTTCCATACATATACATACTTTTATATCTTAGTCGTTTGTTTGTTTTTTTAAAAAACCTAAATATCCCCTCAGTGCACCCCTTTTCCCCCCGGAGCCATTCCCGTCTTTATACTCCATCCAAAATTTTAATTCCTCCTGTGGAGGTAATTTCCCATCTTCTTTTCTTAGTGCATTTTCAATAAAAAAATTTCCTATTTCATCAAAATCATTTCTTTTCCATAATCCTTTTTTTACTTTCAATTTACATGTTAATTTGTCATTAATTGCTAACTTCCAAACTACTTTATACCAATCCTCCAATTTCACATTTAATTTTGTTTTCCAATTTCTTGCTATAATTAATCGTGCAGCAGTAAACAAATTTATTACAAGGTTTTTTTCTTCTTTCCATTCTACTTCATTGTATATTGATAACAATACTATATTTGGTTTTCTATCTATCTTTATATTCATAACATTTTCTATCTCTAATATTACTATTTCCCAAAATTTTTGTACATATTTACATTGCCACCACATATGTAGATATGATCCTACTTCCTGACAACCTCTCCAACAAAAGTTTGAATTCTCCATTGTCACCTTATTCTTCCATTCCCTCCCTACTTCCCCCAACAAGCCCAGAAGGCTGGAAAGGAAAGGCGGCAAGCAGAGATGGCCTTGTGTCGTCTGGTGACTGTGTCAGTATGTGTCTACGGCTAGGCAGTACAGTGGAACTTTGCTTCCAAACTGCTTCCAGAGAGTAAAGGGAGTTCCTTTACTCTCTGGGGCTGCTTGGAAGCTTCCCTCCACACCACCTGGGAGGGGAGGGGGAAGAGCTCTTGCTACTGAAGTTGAAATATAATGATAGGGGGAAAATGCAATGATTAATGAGTTGAATTTGCATAGTGAGAATGCAAATTAATAATATGCATTATAATATTATAATAATTTTAATTATATGTATTATAATATAATAATTTGCATAATATACAAATTAGTTGCCCAGATATGAAGGACAGGAATATGGCCACCCAACCTCCAAATACCCTTTTTCTTCATCGGCCGACACAATAAACATACCTGTTTGTTTAAACATCGCTTCTTCCCAGCTCTCTGGTACCCTGAATATCTGCAGTGGAATAGGAAATGACCACAGAGGGCACCAAATGTAGAGCACAGAGGGAGTGCTCTGCCTCTAACTTTCTCTGGGCAGTGTCCCAGATGCAGCTGCTAGAGGACTCTAAGATTTGTACTCTCCAGTTGCTGGAATTAACAGAGATGTCCAAGCATTGAGCATGCCACCTTGCTCCAGCTCCAGGAAGCAGCAGGGAATCCCACAGTAGTATCAGCACTTTTATTGCTCTTTAAACAAATCAATATTGGTGGGCATAGCACTAGCAACAAGCAAATGGCTACATTATATAACTGCTTTCAGGTATTTTCCTTTCTGGAGCAAAATTAGTGGCAAATCTGGCAGGAAACCAGCAACTGGAGTGGGTGGGATTTACATGGCAGGTAGAACACTCAATGGTCTGCTTAAGATATCTCTGAGGGCTGGCTGAAGACAACAGGTTGTCAAGCCACATGTACATCTCTGATAACTCCTTTCAATCCATTCACATCCAACAAATATCAAAAATACAAGAGAGCCTCTGATATGACTAACAAAAGCTGCTCTGAGGCTGTGTCCTCATAGCTACCATATGTCTTATACTTGAATATGCATACTTGAGTCATGTCACTTGCAGGTGTTGCCACTTTCTATTTAGCATATCTATATCTATTTATCTGCAGACAAAAGAGCATGCATTGTCCTATTTCAGAAGCATGTTGGATCATAACAAAGTCTTTTGACTAATTGATTGGGACCAAGTACAATAGATTCGGTGTGTAGCATGTTCAAGAGATGTTTCTAATTCTTGCCAGACCAAGATACTTTGCTGCCTAAAGCAAAGGACTTGATTATGCCATCACTCATTCCGTACCTAGAAAGGTGGCTGGAGTGGAGTTCAGTCTGATTTCAACACTATTGGTGGGACAGTGCCTCGCACACTTTCCAAGAGCAGCAGCTCTGTCTTCCACCACCTCACCAGTGTTTGCTTCTTCACTCTGCTATGTATTTGGGCCAGTCCTGCTTCTAATTTTGGAGCAGAGGACTTTAGTCCATGTTGGTATATTCTTAACCCTTGCACATTCTGCAGATTAGAATGGACTGCAGGTTGGGGTAGTGTCCGCTCTATCCTTGGCTAGACATAACTGAATCGTTTCAGGGGTCTTAAGGGAGACCCTTAAGCAAGGTTTTATCCTTGCTTTCCTCTCACTCTCATCTAAACTCGTTACTCTGTGTGGTAATTTCTATGCCACTCTATTTTATTTCTTGAAGCTGTTGCTGGCATTAGTTTGAGAGTTATTTTGCCAGACACTAGTATCAGCACGTGGATATGGTGAGGAACAGTAAGGCTATTAAAATCTTAACCCCAGGGAGTTTTCAAAGATTCCTGTATTTGTGAGGCTGCATTTGAGTCCTGAGGTGCCGAAACATCCTGGATAATCACATTGTGGTTGGAGCATGACAAAGTAAATTACTTTTCAGCATGAATATACAATCTTATTATTTTCAGTTCTAAAAATACACATGTGGCTGATGGCTGTTGTGGCTTGTGTTATAGGCCTCCAGAAGCTGTACTTCTGGCCCTGTTAATGATGTCTACAACAAAACTGTAGTTTGGTTGGTGTGAAGCAGTAATCACATTCCTGAAGTTGTTCATGACTTTTATACAGATATGCAAGACAAGCCTCATACAAATTCTCTGGTATACACCTGCTAGGGGTACCACCCACTTTTGGATGGAACAATGGATATTATTTTTTGCTTGTTTGTTTTTTTAGCATTTATACTCCATCCAGAAAGGCTCACAGAGTAGCTTACACATCATTGATTTGATCATTCCCTGCCCTCATGCTTGGGGAGAGGGGATTAAGGCCAGCACATCCTGCTGCTCCTTTCTCCCTTAGAGGCCACAGCTGTGGGAGTTGGAACATGGAGGGAGGTCCACTCACCAGTCACTGGAGACAAACGGGAAGGGAGGCTCTCAATTTTGAAAGAGAAGATAGCGAGGTCAATTTGAAAATTCACGCAATTACATGATTACTTATCACACCTTAAATTTGCTGTAATGGCCTCCCAAAACACGACCCAGATTCTGTGCAAAGTAAGCCATCACATCGGTGAGTTCTTAATTGCAAATTGGCACCCTTGCGCATGCTCAGTGAGACTCCAGATGACTGGAGCATAGCATATTTAGGCAAGTGAGAGAGAGGAACCAAGGAACCCCACAATTTACAAAAGAGGTTGGAGGGAGGGCGGGAAGAATGGTTGAAAGAACATGCTCTATTCACATTAAAACAAGCATGTATTCACTCTTGTCATGTTAAAACGTGAATAGAATGGTTATCCAATAGCTCCCGGTCCATGCCTCTTAATTAGCAGGCAGCAGCCCCCCCTCAGCAATGCTGAAGGACAAGCGGAAGCAAAACTGAAGCAGAATTACAGCGAGGCTTCATGGCAAACCCCCCTTCCAGAATGGGGGGGGGGGAACCAAGGCCAAAGGAGACATGCACATCACTCCAAACAGCACACTGAGTGCAACGTTGCCTAGGAATAGGGTTTGTGACTGCTAGTTCACCGAATTTACTTAACTGTGGATTGACGCATGATTGCGTTCGGAGTGCGTTCAGACTGCCAGCGATCGCATGGCAATAACGTGAATATGCATGATTGTGTTCAGGATGACATTGGATTTTACTTCCAATTTCAGTCATGTGATATCCTCCCAAGGTATGATGGAGCTGAGCCTGGTTGCTCTTCTCTCCCTCAGAGGCCACAGCAATGGCTGTTGGGATGGAGATGGCATCTCTCATCAGCTGATGGGCCCACAGTCTATTCAAATGAATGTCCAAAATATGTTGTATACCAACAAATCTACACAAATTTTGTAAATTTCACTAATACATCAAAAAGCTCTGATAAACAAGATGTCTGTATGGAAATGTTGTTTTCATAAGACTGTCAATATTCCTTTTTTGTTTTCACTGTAATGCAATGGAAAACCAAACCAAATGCTTCTGATTCATAGATAAGCATACAGAACAGAATGATGTAGGTGTCATGTCCAGGGAATGCCTGTTTTATCCAAGGAATCAGATTGCCAATTTAAAAAGTTAAAGAAAGTATTATTGGTGAAGCATTAAGCCAAGACCAGTTAAGGAGGCCTGCCTGTGGTTTGGACCTGGAGGCTAGCTCTGAGAAAATGTAGCATAAGATGGAAAAGGAAGCAGACAAACCAACATTGAAGGGCTCTCTCATTTTGGGGGATCCAGACTGAGGGGAAACCAAGGAGAGGTCATGAAGGTAACTCGTCTACTGAAAATATTATGTTATATATCCTAACCTGAAATCTGTAGAAAGTATAAAATTGGTGCACTTTCAAGCAAAAATTTGTTCAAATTGACAGTGTAAAAGAGGAGAAAGTGGAAGTCAAACAGAGCTATTGCTTTTACTACTATCTCTTTTGGATAAGGCAACCACTGGAGAAAAGTCTAATTGTCTTATTCATTGTTTAAAATCCATGAGTCAAAGGGATTGCAAATGCAAAATAGAAGCAGAATGTGACGAGGGGAGAGGAACAATGCAAAGGAGTATTTAAACATGCTTGGTAAATATTCCACCTGAAATGTGTGTAGTTTCTAATAGACACTATTTACGAGTTGATGAATCCTGATATTTTCTCCCTTGAAAATATGACAGTTCTATCTATTTCATTTGCTTCCTATATAAAGTCATAATGAGAATGAACAAGAGTAAATTTGTGAAGAAGCAGTCTGTTTCTGTATGGCTCAGGCGTTAAACTGTGACAAGTGACATCATCACACATCGGAAGCTAATGTGGTTAAATGGCTGTGTTGGGAGAAAGCTGAGGTGGTGTAACTGTGGTGGTGACTGAGAAGCAAAACAAAAGATTAGAAAGACTGCCATCATCTGTTAGATACGCTTGATTCTGTCTTTGGAGCCTTTCAATTCTCTCTACGTAATATCCAGAGTTTGGAAAAGTTGTTTTTCTGCACGATAGCTCCCAAAATCCCCTAGCCACCATGTTTACACATTCCAAGCACTGTTGAAGTTAAAGATTCCCCTCATAAAAGCAGTTTCAGTAATTTTGTTACATTATCTCATGTTAAGGTTTTGTACAGAAAACCACGAACTGGACAAAATGAAATAATTTTCATGCCAATTTACATCATTTCTACTCAGAAATTAGTTCCACTGAGCAAAGATTACAGCTGTCACTATTAAGAGAATTACTTTGTTGTGTGTTTTCAAGTTGTTTCTGATTTAGTACAATCCTAAGGTAACCTATATCAGGGTTTTCTTGGCAAGATTTGTTCAGAGGTGAATTGTCTTTGCCTTCCTCTGAGGCTGAGAGACTGTGACTTTATAGAATCATAGGCGGTTTACAGACCGCCAAATAGTACGTATACAATACGTACTAGGGTTAGGAAGGGGCGGTGCTTCCGCACCCCCCTAACCCTAGTACGTATTGAATACGTACAAGATGGCGGCGCCCTGTTCATACGGGCGCTGCCATCTTTACG
>NC_056523.1:101678406-101767770 GCF_019175285.1 Sceloporus undulatus
CATTTTGGAGCTTCTTTTTTCGGTCCGCGCGGGAGTCGGGCCGTCTGAAGGCTCCGGCTCCCCTGCGGACCTACTGGCGGCGGCGGCAGACCGCCGCAAAGCGGCGGTCTGTACCCCGCCATAGAGATGGAAGAGACTACAAGGGCCATCCAGTCCCACCCCCTGCCATGCAGGAAGACCCAATCAAAGCACCCTTGACAGATGGCAATCCAGCATCTGTTTAAAGATGTCCAAAGAGGTCACCCAGTGCATTTCCATGGCTGAGTGGGGAATCAAGCCCTGGTCTCCAGTCATAGTCCAGTGCTCTAAGCACTATACCATACTGGCTCTAAGAGAGCTAGTATTAGATATATTTACAAAGAGATAAGTCCCACAGAGTTAAATGGGGCACCTTTTATGTGCTAGTAAACTCACCCTGGCTTGCAACATTACCCCTAAATGAAAAGTAGCAACATGTCAGGAGCACATACGCAATACAATGAGTTTATTGGATGCAGTCATTCCCACAAATACAGCAGAGCAATAGAACTGCAAGCAAGGGGAAGAGGAAGAGAGCATGAGGAGGAGATCATATGACTGAGTGAGTCATTTTCTGATGCAAGCTATCAAAGTCAGTGCTCACTCAGTGCTCCACCCGTACAAACTAGATCCACATAAAGCCTCATATATATTCAGAAGTAACTTGTTCTAATAATACTGCAATTTTAAAAAAAGTTGTTTTCCCGACAAAACTAGCTGCTCCTGTTTCTGTTTGTTCTGTTTTCTTCCCCTCAGCCTTCACCCACATCCCGTGCATATTTTATAATGACAAACAAGTCTTCTCACTTTTATCAGTTTAAAAAGAAAAGGAGTGACATGGCTCCAGTATTAAACTATGATTTTTTTTGGCCAGGATTATAGCCTGCTACAGGATGATGTTTTGCTATTTAAAGAGTCTGGAAAGCCTATAAACCCAGCACCTTGTGAGATTCAGAGAGCAGCAGACACAGGGTCACACATATTTGCTCTGATTGAAAACAGCAAAGTTAAAAGCAGCTTCAGATGCTAAATACCTAGATACCCTAAAGGCACCAGATCCCAGCTGCTCTTGGAAGTTAAGCAAGGTTAGCCCTGGTTAGGGCTTGGATGAATAAAAGTATGTAGGCTACATTTCAGAGGAAGGAGCTGGCAAAAACACCTCTGAGTATTCCTTGCCTAAGATAGCCCTATGTTGGCAGGTAATGTGAAGGCACACACACACTTATTAGATGAGTGTGAGCCAGTATGGGGGAGGAGCTGCCTGACCCTTTGCTCTTTGGCCCTTTTCATCCCCCCCCCCCCACACATATGCTGCTTTTCCTCTTGAAAAGTAAAAGATACAGCTGCCCATTTCATTGTACCCAGAGAGGCAATTTTCATGCTAAAAACGGCTGGAAGGAAAAGGGTTAAGTGTTCCCTCTTTGCTGTTCATGAGGTGCTTAATGTTGCCACTTACAAGACCACTTTATAGAAATTTGTACTTGCCACTCCATGTCCAGTTGCTATCTCTGTGTTTTCTCACTTAATAATTCAACCACTTCTCATTGTGTTTAAAAATAATGGCTGATATCCTGTGTGGTATTTATGAGGTTGTGGAGAGCCAGCATGGCATACTGGTTTGAGTGCTGGACTATGACTCTGGAGACCAAGGTCCAATTCCTGGCTTGGCCATGAAACCCACTGGATAACCTTGGGCAAGTCACATGCTCTCAGCCTCAGGGGAAGGTATTGGCAAACCTCATCTGAACAAATCTTGCCAAGGAAACTCCATGATGGGTTCACTTTAGGGTCACAGAAGTCAGAAAGACGTGGAGGCACACAACAACAAACAACAAACTGGATTTACAATCTCATAACTGCTAGGGATTAATATTTACTGTTGTTAATGACTGAATGTGACCCAATCCCAAATCTACCTTTTCAGCCTGACCTAACCAAAGGCTTTCTGGGGCAATGTAGAATGGGGTGCTGGGAAAAGACACCAATGCTTGGAGCACTGAGACAAGCAGTTCAAGGAAGGCCCTGCTATCTGACAATTTGGGATCTCAGCCAGCAATTATTCTAAAAAAATGCATAAGGACCTACAGCTAGTGCGCTCACATTTTGAAAAGAAAGCTGAGATGCATAAATTCTTTAAAATCTACCTGTTACTTTGTGAATAATGAGGCAAAGTGTGCTTACATCAAGAAAAAGCTGGGAATTCCTAACCTAGCAGCTGCTGTATCATTGTTCATGCTGAGAGAAGTGATTATGTCACAGCGTGTTTTCAGGGAGATCTTCAAATGACAAAATGTAGCTAGCAGATAAAATGCACTCCAGCTACTTCATGGATGGATAACAATGGCACCATGTGGGCCACAATGCTCTCAAATGTTATTAAAGTGTTGATCGGCCATGTAGTGTGGGTAATACTGAAAAGTAATCATCAGCACTTTCAACGTCCTGGAGAAATGCCACACTGCTAAAGCAAAGAAGATGATTGTCTTGTTATTAAGACATTTTGAGATTTATTTTTTAACCATCTCATTTTATTTCAAGTGTTGACTATGGGATGGATTGGTTCTTCCCATTTGGGATATATGCCGTGTATTTAAAATTCCTATTTAGGTCTCCCCCTGATTGGGAGCTGGGAAGATGGGGGCTGTAGTGCAGTATTTATAAATGGTACCAGACTGGGGAAGATTGTAGGCACAGCAGAACTATGGGAAAGTTCATAAGTTTGTGAAGTGAGTGGGACACTTTATGTGACATTCTGTAAGACTTCATTCTTGCAGAATAAGTCACATCTGACAATAAGAGAAGAACACTACTGCTCAGTAGTACATCATATGTGTTCCATAGCAGAAATACCACTCACTGCTTAACTGCAGGCAATGGGAGCTACAGTGGGAGGGCAGTGTGGATGGTGACTTCTCCAATATTCTGGAGATTGTTCCAGTGCTGTTCCAACCATCGGAGGTGTCTGCTACTAAGCTACAAGCAAATGGGAAAATATTTTGTGTAAAGAAGTAATGTATACCTGCTTATATCTCCTCTTACAAAATTCTCAGGTAATAAGGTGGTATTTTTTTTTTTTTGCCTTTAAACCTTTGAGAGATGCAGACAGACAGTGTAGCAGTGGTCAAGGTGGACAATCTGACTTTGCATAAGGCAACTTTGTGTGTTTCTCCTCTAATTTTTGGAAATGGAGAGTAGGTCTTTAAACTTTTGTTTCTGTGAAAATCGGTGGGGGAGAGGAAGGAGAAGGATTGAGTGCCAGACAAGACCTAGCTTCTGATCCAGAGGTGGGGATCATACAGGCTGCATGAGACTGCATATTTTCCTTTTGTTGTAAAAAAAAAATCATTATTGATGGGCTTTTGGCAGACTCTAGTTCCCAGATGGCATGAACCTAATTAATAGGCCTAATTATCACTTCCACTTTGATGCCTTGTTTTGCTTTGGTCAAAAACTGAATCAGACTCACCAATTGAAATCATATTTGTTTAAGACTCAAAACCAGACGGTACTGGCTTAATCTGTTGACTCTTAGGTTAAGCCCAATATTGGTCTGTGTTTTCTAGAATTCAGGAAATGTTTTGCAGTGGTAGCAGTTTTACCAGGCAGGGTTGGTTTAGACCTGGGATGGAAATTATGCAATGTTCCAATATTGAGGAATCCTGAAATTTGCAGTTCAGCGCTATCTGGAAGGCCACACAATTTGCACCCCTGTTTTAGCTCCAAGGAACTCAATTTGGCTGAGCTTGTGCATCAGGGACCCTGACCCTATATGTTTCAGAGATCTGTATTGATTAAATTTCTGTGTATCATAAATAGGCCACGATCCTACACTGAGCAGGTGGAGCATGTGTCCTCCTCCTGCCCTGGGAGCTATTAAATTGCAGGAGGGAGCTCAGCTGCTTCTGCTTACCCATGGGGAAGAGACAGAAAGCAGAGGAAATTCAGACAATGAAGAAGCATGTGGTCTTGGTTTAGTGGGAGAGAGAAATGAGGGGTGTGCTCATGGGTGGAACATGCTCTCCTTTTCCTCTCCCTTAAAGCCAAGAGCAGCTGTATGTTCATCATCTGTATTGTTTTCCCCTCCCTCTCCTCTCCATTATTAAGAAATAGCAGCTCTAGGGGCTTGGCACCTGCCACAGAAAGAATACAAAGGTCTACAGAATAGCTCCCCACACCCCATCAAAATGAAGGCTCACATGTATCATCCATTAACAAGATTGTGCACATTATGAATTACTCTTCTGCTATCTCTGATCGCTTATTGGAGATAAAGACATACAGTATTTAAAATCTGAGAAGTTTTACAATGAAATGTGTGCAGGTTTATAGTTTGGAAAGGTTTTGCATGGAACGGAAGCTATTGTGTGCAGACCGGTGTGCATACAGGCAAGGGGGAGAAAATAAAGTGCTGAATGAGTCTCCCCGTTGTCATACAACATTTTATGTAGAACAGGAACTGTGAGATGCAAACTGACAAGGGCTTTTGCATAGAATACTGGCTGTGGTGTGCAGACTGACAAGAAGTCACATGGAATAGGCGTTGTGGTCTGCAGGCTGGCAAAGATTTGGAACATGGGACAAATGCTCTGGTTTGGCACTCATAGACTCCCTATGGGTTCTTTTAAACATTTCTATTAAATAGCCCATTAAAGATATTTCAGCAAAGTTTTTTCTTAAAAATAATGCTACTAACATTACAGTAGGCCCTTGGTATCCAGTGCAGTTTGGTTCCAGGACCCCCCGTCGATACCAAAATCTGTGGATGCCAAGTCCTATTAAATACAGTGGGATGCTAAAATGGTGTCCCTTACATAAAATGGCAAAATCAAGGTTTGCTTTTTGGAGTTTATATATATTTAAAATTATTTTCAAGCCATGGATGCTTGAATCCATGGATGAAAGATACTGTGGATATGGAGGGTTGACTGTACTAGCAAACAGGATTGTGAGATAGCCAAAGCAATCTTCCAGTTCCATCATTATTTTTAGAGTCTTACCTTGATTTTTAAGCTGGTCATTTGCAAACAATTTACCATTTCTCACAAAAAGCGGGTAGCAATTCACTCCACATTTAGAACCCAACCCACTCATTGACCTTGGGCAAGTCATATGCTCTCAGCCTCAGGGGAAGGCAATGGCAAACCACCTCTGAACAAGAAAACCCCACGATAAGGGGTTACCAAGAGACCCTGTGATCTTGCTAAGAAAACCTCATGATAAGGTTTGCCTTGGGTTTCTGAAAATTGGAAATTACTTGAAGGCACTCACCACAGAGGAGACACAGATTATTTTGCCTCCCCTACAGAAAGAACAGGTGTGTTACTCAAGGATCTCTCATTACTCTCTCTGTCATTTTTGGAACAATGGTCCATGAGGAATCTGAAGTGATAAGGATGTCCTTTTGGGAAGATCATTGTAAAGACTGATCTTGCACAAAGCACCTTGAACTCTTTCCTCTGTAACGTGGGAGGCCTGATCTCCTTAAAAGGGACTATCTGTCTCATTACCTACCTCTCCAGATGCTAAGATTTTCTGGAGCGGCCCTGTCCCTTGCAGAGGCCAAATTGATGGGTTTGTGGGAGAGGGCTATCTCTCATTTTGTATCCATATTGTGGAACACATTCCCCTCATGCACTGTATATATACTGCAGAAGTAATGCAGTCTTGACACTGATTTAACAATCATGTCTCAATGCTGTGGAATTTTGGGACTTATAGTTTTGTGAGTTATGTAGCTGCCTCTGTCAGAGAACAAGCTAGAGTTCCCAGGATTTCATAAAATGGAATCATGACAGTTAAAGTGGTGTCAAACTGCATACATTCTGCAGTGTGGCAGTAGCCAGAGATGGGACGGAGTCCCACTCTAAGGAGGACCTACTAAGGAGAAAGCTTCTCTTCTCAGGAGGAACTTAAATGCTTCTAAAGAGCATATAAACATGTATCTTTTGTAATATGACCTTGTGGATTATTACGATGATTTCAGAGGTTTTATTGTATAATTTGTTTCAGTAGTTTTTGTTAGTTGTCTTGAGTGCCATTTTTATAGAAACTCAGCAAAAATGTAATAAAATAAGTACATGTCAAATTTATACAAATGAGAGAAGTTCTGCTCCTCTCCACCAGTCTCTAATTTCAGAAGCAATTAACACATTTAATATTCTGCTCCAAAAATATTGTTTGCCTCCAGGCAGATGAGTTTCTATAGAATAATAATTTTCAGAGACATATAGTTAGAGAATGACAAAAGATTAAGACCTTTATTTAAACTATTCCTATTATTGAAAATGAAGTCTTGAAAAGAAGTTAACATCATCATTAATTATTGCAACAGAAGCTATGCAGCTGTAATTACCATGTTCTCCCTGGCCATTCTCCTGAAAAAAAATTATCTGTCATATCATGCAGAAATAAAGAATCATTTATTTCTCTCCTGTGCACATCTGCAAGCCACCAGCACTGTGGAAGATTCCTAGCTTCAGCTTTCATTAACAAGCCTTCCTCTTAAAGAGGAGCTAGTTAATTTCAGAAGATCCACTGCATTTTCGCTTGTTTCTTCACAAGTGTGACAGTGGAAAGGTATGCATGTGTTGGTAAGAAAAGAAATATAATCTATATAAAGAAAACATTGTGGTACCCTGAACAAATCAGTTTCATAGTTAGCATTTATATTCCATTTTTCACAGACATCATTTAGCCCAACACCCAGCACTATGGCCACAAGCAGGTGCCAAACACATCATGGTGGTCAGGTTGTCATTGCCCATGGCCATCCATCTGTTTGCAGGAAGTAAAGATCCATCTGTTCATGGGAACTAGAAGCAAGCCCTTCCTTCACTTCCCAAATAGATTATCAGGATCATCAGCAATAATTTGATTGGTTCATGCATCCTGGAATCTCCACTTATAGTTCAGGCGAGGAACATATGGGGGCCGTCATTTACCTAACCTACTCCAATACATACACCAACACACATAGGTCCCAACTGACTTATGATATTTGTGCCTTTCAATATACACCCAGGGATTCTGAGTATGTGGGCTTCCCCATTAAGTTAAATGTAGACAGAAATCCATATTTGCATATTAAAGCGAGCACAGATTTAAGGTTCTCTCTATTCGCCATAAGTCAGAAGCAACTTAAAGGCAAACAACACCACACACAAACACACACCTATTAAAATGAATGGGACAGCATCTTGTTGCTAGCAAGCTTTGGTTATGTATCTGAGCTCCTCTGCTTGCAAAACCAAAATGAAACCTCAAACATCTAGATCTGGTAATATCTTGAAATACATCCCTTTAGATAAATAAATTGCTTATATTTGACTGTCCCAATCACAAGCATCATAGAGATTGTGGTTAATGTATTTTAAATAATTATATTATTTAAATAATATGTTTAATATATTTTATTTTCTCAGTTAGTATGTTCTTAAATGAACTTAAGGCAGGGGTAGGCAACCTGCGGCCCGCGGGCCGAATGCGGCCCGGCGAGGCCTTGGGACCGGCCCCAGCCTGGTCCTGCCACCGATTGCCGCCGGGGCCTTTGGCGTCTCACGCGAGGGGCATGGTGGGGCAATTGTCTATAGAAGCCTCAGAAACATGCATTTATCTTAACATTTTTTAAAAATCAGCAAATTTTTTCACGTGTCCTCCATTTTTTATTTAAAAAGTGCCCTCCATTTGAAAAATTTGTCCTACATTTGTCCCGGTTTATTTATTTAATTAATTTTTTAAAAAATATTTACTTATTTATTTTTTTGGCTTCGGCCCCCCAGTTGTCTGAGGGACAGCAACCCGGCCCCCGGCTCAAAAGGGTTGCCTACCCCTGACTTAAGGAGTATGCACAATTTGTCCTCACATTTGAGCTGTTCCTAAAGAGTATTACATCTGGAACTACAGTACTCAGGAAATACCAAATAGTTGCTAATAATTTATATACTCTTGGATCTGGAGTCAGTTATACTTAAAGAGTCTTCTCTTAAGATATAAGAGATGTTTCTCATGTTGCAGTGAACGTGTACACTTGTCCAGATGTCTATGAGAGTCCTGTGCTTGTATTTATCCCTGGTTTGATTCTAGATAGCAGTAGCAATAGCAAGTACATTTCTATACCGCTTATAAGTGCACTTAAGCACTCCCTAAGTGGTTTACAAAGTGTAAGTCAATTGCCCCCAACAATCTGGGTACTCATTTTAGCAACCTCGGAAGGATGCAAGCCTGAGTTGAGCTTGAGCCCTTTCGCTGGTATTGAACTTGCAACCTTATGGTTTGTGAGTGAGTGGCTGCAGTACAGGCATTTAACCACTGCGCCGCCAGGGCTGTTCAGTCCTGTTCAGTCCAGGGTACATACAGATCAAGTGTACAGCTGTACCTGGATAAAATGAAGACAGGTACAATAGGTCTTTGTTATCCAGTGGGGGTTGTTTCCAGGATCCCCCATGGATACAAAAATGTGGATGCTCAAATCGTATTAAATAAAATGGCATTGTAAAGTGGTGTCCCTTATATAAAATGGGAACGTCAAGGCTTGCTTTTGGATTTTTTAGATAGATACGTAAAATATTTTCAAACCATGCATAGTTGAATCCATGGATAAAGAATTCGTTGATACAGAGGGCAAACTGTATTTGTGATTTTTATTGTTGTTGTTGTCTTTTTGTTTTGTTGTTGTTGTTTTTATGAATGGATGAATAGAAAAAAGCCAAGTTGCTCTGGGCCTTGTGAGTTTAAATGGGAGGGAGGATGGACAAGTACAGTTGTGGTTATCTAAAGTTCCTTATTGACAGTGGTTGCCAGAGCACTGAAAAAGGCCAAAGTGCTTTCCGATCATTCTGTTTGCTCGTGTACAAAGCCGGTTCTGAACCTGGGAGGACAGGATGGGGGTGGAGGAGAAATCTTGTGTAAGGCAAGCATAAACTGAATGTAAGCACAATTGCTAATCATAGATGCCACTTCTGACCCCTAGTGGTCTCAATTTCTGCCTACAGTGACTGTAACAAAGGCGTAAAAGAGAAGTGACCATTCGGGGAAACATCAAAGGGAAGTGGTAATGGTCGATTTAAAAAGAAAAAAGAAGAAAAATCAGGATGTGAAGAAAGGCAGTTACATTTTGCTACACTTTGTTTTATAAATATAGGATGTGAAAACTGTGAAGTGTGTTGACAGAGTGCTTCCCTTGGTGGGAATTGGACAGTCTGTGAGCTGTCATTGAAATAAGAAGCAGAGCTGGGAAAAGTTACTTTCCTGGACTGTAACCCCAAAGAATCCCCCAGTCAGCATGGGCACTAGGCAACTGTGGAAGTAGTACTTATTTTCTGCCTGTTTAACACAACCTTGCTTTCTTAATCCTTGCCTGCCACCTTCTTTTTCCTATGCTGTTAATCAAGGTTTAGATTATGAACTCTTCACAATAGGAGCCCAGTTTTGTTTTGTTTCATGTCACTCTGTAAAGTAGCATGTTCTTTGTTGGCACTCAGTCAATAAATGGTATTAACTCATAAAGGACAGACAAAGGACATCAAACAATTCAGAACAAAGGTACTGGGCTTATATTGTTTCATTTTGGAAATGAGCTTCACTGGATGCAAAATGTTGGTGCTGCCTTTGAAGCCCTTGTGCTACCTCCATAGACATCTAGTTGCACATTGTAAGACAAAGGATGCTACACTAGTGATGCCTTTTAGTTGATGGAGGTGAGAATGTTCCGCAAATATGTCATCACATTTTAGTTTTAGATACCACATTCCTTGTGGCAACTCTTGCACTTTTGGGCACTGAGAACATGTTAAAAATTCAGGCAAGACCCTCCAGTCATAGAATCATAGAGCTGGAAGAGACCACAAGGACCATCCAGTCCAACCCCCTGTCATGCAGGAAATCTAAATCCAAGCATCCCCAACAGATGACCATACAGCCTCTGTTTAAAGACTTCTAAGGAGGGAGACTCCACTACACTCCGAGGGAGTGTGTTCCACTGTCGAACAGCCCTTACTGTCAGGAAGTTCTTCCTAATGTTGAGGTGGAATCTCTTTTCCAGTAGCTTGCATCCATTGTTCCTGGTTTTGTTCTCTGGAGCAGCAGAAAACAAGCTTGTTCCCTCCTCAATATGACATCCCTTCAAATATTTAAGCAGGGCTATCATATCACCTCTTAATCTTCTTTTCTCCAGGCTAAACATCCCCAGCTCCCTAAGTCTTTCCTCATAGGACATGGCTTCCAGACCCTTCACCATTTTAGTCGCCCTCCTTTGGACACGCTCCAGTTTCTCAATGTCCTTTCTGAATTGTGGTGCCCAGAACTGGACACAGTATTCCAGGTGGGGCCTGACCAAAGCAGAATAGAGTGACACTATTACTTCCCTTGATCTAAACACTATACTTTTATTGATGCGGCCTAAAATTGCATTGGTCTTTTTAGCTGCCGCATCACACTGTTCACTTATGTTCAACTTGTGGTCTACTTGGACTCCTAGATCCCTTTCACATGTAGTCTCATTCAGCCAGGTTTCCCTCATCCTATATCTATGCATTTCATTTTTCTGCCTTAAGTGCAGTACCTTATTTTTCTCCGTGATGAATTTCATTTTGTTAGCTTTGGCCCAGCTTTCTAGTCTATTCAGGTCATTTTGAATTTTGATCCTGTCCTCTGGAGTATTAGCTATTCCTCCTAATTTGGTGTGATCTGCAAATTTGACAAGTATACCCCCAATTCTGTCATCCAGATCATTGATAAATAATAATAATAAATAATATTTTTATTTGTATACCGCCCTTCCAAAGATCAGGGTGGTGAACAACACAATAAAATCAAATACATCAAAATACACATATTAAAAACAAATTAAAAACCCATCAGCCAACCATCTTGCCAACAAAAGAGGGAGGAAGGCCAACCGGAACTTCATTCGGGGAATGCAGCTTGAAATAAGAAGGTTTTTAAATCCCTTCTAAACTGAGCCAGGGAGGTGGCCGAGCGGAGCTCTGTGGGCAGCGTGTTCCAAAGGGCCGGGGCGGCGATGGAATATGTCCTCCTCGTTGTGGAGGTAAGTCTGGCCCCCGGAACCCTAAGTAATTGCTGCCCAGACGTTCTGAGGGTGCGGGGCGGAATGTATGGGGAGAGGCGGTCCTTCAGGTATCCTGGGCCCAAGCCATGTAGGGCTTTATAGGTAATCACCAACACCTTATACTGTGCCCGGAAGCGAATAGGCAGCCAATGCAGGTCTCTTAGCACAGTCTGGCTGCCATATTCTGTACCAACTGTAGCTTCCGGGTATGGTATAAGGGTTGCCCCATGTAGAGCGCATTGCAGAAATCCAATCTAGAGGTTACCAGAGCATGTACCACTGTTTCAAGGTCCCTCTGGGCCAGGTATGGGCGCAGCTGGTGAATAAGCCGAAGCTGATAACAGGTGCTCTTGACCGTCGCACTCACCTGAGATGTAAGGTGAAGCGACGAGTCAAGAAGCACCCCCAGACTGCGCACAGAGTCCTTCACAGGAAGCGTGATCCCATTCAGGACAGGTGGAACCACTGCCATTCCTGGACCAGGGGAACCTATCACAAGTACCTCCGTTTTCTCTGGATTCAGACTGAGTCTGTTTTCCCTCATCCAGCCCATTACTGACTCCAGACAGGCCACGAGAGGAGAGATGCCATCCTCGGACACTGCATCAGTCGGAGACATAGAGAAGACCATTTGGGTGTCATCAGCGTACTGATAACCCCGCGCCCCATGCCTCCGGATGATCTCTCCCAGCGGTTTCATGTAAATGTTAAATAGCATGGGAGACAGAATGGCTCCTTGAGGGACCCCAGTTATAAGGGCCCTCTTATCGGAGCACACATCTCCCAGCTGCACCATCTGGAACCTCCCAGAGAGGTAGGACCGGAACCACTGGAGCGCAGTGCCCCCGATTCCCACCTCTGCCAGGTGCTCCAGAAGGATACCATGGTCTATGGTATCGAAAGCCGCTGAGATGTCCAAGAGCACCAACAGAGACACGCTTCCCCTGTCGATGCCCAGACGGAGATCATCGACCAAGGCGACCATGGCCGTCTCAACTCCGTAACCCGCCCGAAAGCCAGTTTGAAATGGGTCCAGATAATCCATTTCATCCAAGACCGACTGAAGCTGGATTGCAACCGCCCTCTCGATTACCTTCCCCAAGAATGGCAGCAGCGAGACTGGCCGATAATTACTATGTACCGGGGGTCGAGGGAGGGCTTTTTTAGTAGAGGTTTTACAATAGCCAATTTCAGATCAGATGGAAATTGCCCATCCCTCAGAGATGTATTAATAATCCGGCGTAACAGAGACGTTACTGCCGGTCCCCCCTGAGCCGCTAGCCATGAGGGACAGGGATCAAGAGAGCAGATTGTCTTCCGAACACTTCCAAGGATCTTGTCCACATCATCGGTACTTACCAACTCAAACTGATCCAGTTAAGATGTTGAATAGCACTGGGTCCAGGACAGAACCCTGTGGGACCCCACTGGTCACTTCTCTCCAGGATGAAAAAGAGCCATTGTTGAGCACCCTTTGCGTTTGGCCAGTCAGCCAATTACAAATCCATGTAACAGTTACCGTCTAGCCCACATCATCTGCTTTCTACATGTCTTGCAAGCTCTAGTCAATGAGAAGCTCTAATTTGTAAAGACAGGTCAGGTCTCTGTCTTGTTTCTGTTTCAAGGCTTTTAAAAAACTGTACCCTTTTAAGAAGGATAGTAGCAGCAACATGTATGTATGTGCCTTAAAGTCACCTATCGACTTATGGTGACCCCATGAATTTCAGAGAGTTTTCTTAGGCAAGGAATCTTCAGAGTTAGTTTTGCCAGTTCCTTCCTCTGAAATATAGCCTATGGCATCTGGTATTTGTTGGCAGTCTCCCATCCAGTACTAACCAGGTCTTACCCTGCTTAGTTTCCAAGATTAGAAGGAATCATAGGGTAGCCACTGAAATGAAGGTGAATATAGTTAGCATCACCTGGATGGAGCTGCACAAACCCCTCCAAATAACATTAGCCATCATTGCTTCTTTATTCTAATAAATTAAAAATAAACAAAGACTGGAATTCAGCATAGGACTCATGTCTTCATAAATGAACTTACATGTGCAGGAAGCAGAATTGATCAGTTTTACAATATACAGGCTGCTGTGATACTACAACGTACATGTCTCCATTGTGCAATGATAGCCAGTGGAGTGTCTAATGCGCCACAGTGAGAGAAATGTTCAGTCAACATCAGATATACATGATGAGCATCAGAAGTGTCTAGTATGTGCAAACTGTTAATTGAGGAATCATTTGGACAAATAAAAGGTTCAAAAATTGTTAGGGAGACAAACCTTAACACAGATATCTGAGATAAAGCTTGGCACACCATTTGTCTGGCTTTTCTGTACAGATCAGTTTCTACCCTTTCTAATGGAAGTGTTATAAAATCTGCACATACTGTAGGTGACATCTTTATCCTGTTAAATTGCAAATTAATAATGCTCTATTGATAGATGCTGGAGAGGTTGTGGAGGGGAAGAATCTCTAGAACATATGTGGATTTATTATTCTAAAGTTTTCCAGTTTTGGAATGAGATCCTTTCCTGGATCAGTCAAATGATAACACAAGATATACAGTTTTGAGATACATAATTAATTCTGTTCATCTTTGATGCAGGCAATGCAGATTTACCACATAAGAATTAATCTCTTTAATGCTAGGTCTTTCTTGAGCTGAGATATTGAGGGCAATGAAATCAGTGGTGGGTCTGTCAGTTAAAAAGTAGTTAGATAGACTATGGTGAGCTTTCTTTTCAGAAAAAATAACTTCCCATACTCAACTAAACAGAGGGCAAATTTAAAAAGACACCTTTATGGATATTTGGCTCCCATTCATCAACTACACTATGGATTGTTTCTATACAAGGTTTACCGTCACCTTTAGTTGTGAAATAAACTATGAACTCTGACCGATTTTGCTAGGTAGATGACAGATCACTGAACTTTGTTTTAAACAGGAACAGTGGGAGTGGGGGTAATTATAATCAAGGTATGGCTAAAATATAAACATAAATTTTAAAATGGAGAGTCTGGTGTGCATCAGAAGTGCCTTATTTGCATCAGAAGTGTCCACTGCACATCACAAGTGCCCAGTATGCATCAAAAGTGTCAGATGCATATCAGAAGTGCCTGATGTTTACCAACAGTGCCCAAAGAACAATGGCTTGGTTTTCTGGCCTTTGTTAATCTAAGGGGCATCCTTCTCTGGACTTATTTATATCCTTCTTGGACTATGGTACCCAGAACTGGATACTGTATTCCAGTGGAATCTGAACAACGCAGAACAGAGTAGCACTACTGCTTCCCTTGACCTGGACGCTATACATTTATGGATGCAGCTTAGAACTCAATGGCATTTGTGGTCCAGCTCATCAATCAATACTAAGAGAATCTTCTGAGGTGTTCTGCATGCTCTGAATTTGCTACGAGGAGGAGGAGGAGGAGGAGGAGGAGGAGGATAATAATAATAATAATAATAATAATAATAATAATAATAATAATTCTTTGTTTTCCATTCAGAAAGAAAGCAGTCAGTGTTGTGGACTGGGCTGGAAAGTCATCCCCAAATTGTAAACCAAGGTTCTGAGGCTGCTAACGAGAAAGGTGCACACGTGCCTTTCTGCTGGTACAATGAGACTACTTGCTAAACTTCTTTCCAGCACAAGCTCTTGCCACATACCCACAAAGAACGGCTGCCAAGGCTGCTAGCTAAGCACTTCCCCAGAGTGTCTTCAACAAGAAGAAGTCATGAACATCCACTCTGCTGACAGATTTTTTCCCTTCAGCTAAAGTTAAAAGAAGCAGTTTAACTTGTCATGTAAGTTCAAAAAATTGATGATGTTTAAGCAGCAATGAAAAATCTTGCTGATGATAAGACAACAGCATAGCCATAGGAAAGCCCCTTAATCAAGTCATTGGCTCACCTGACCTCTGCATCCACACTACAGAAAGAATCCAGTTTGACAGCACCTTAACTGCCATGACTCAGTGCTATGGAATTCTGGGAATTGTAGTTTGTTTTGGCACCAAAGATCCCTGACAAAGAAAGCTAAATGTCTCACAAAACTACAGTTTACAGAATTCCATAGCATTGAGCCATGGCAGTTAAAATGGTGTCAAACTGGATTATTTCTGCAGTGCAGATGCAGCCTTAGTAATGTCACATTTCAGGCAGGGCTGAGGGTTTTTTTTTGTTTGTTTTTGTTTTTTGCCCGAGTCCTACTTGACCATTTATTCAGTTCAAATCCCACATTTCTCCTGCCAAGGAGTCCAAGGTGGCTTACAAAATTTAACATAGATATTTAGCTAAAAAGTACTGTACAAAAGTAAAAATAAAACAACAGTTCAATTAAAAACATACTGTATATACTCATGTATAAAGCTAGAAATTTAGGTTAAAAATTGACCCAAAAACCTGAGTCAACTTATCAGTGGGTCAATGTAAGTATTGAAATCTCTCTCTCTCTCTCTCTCTCACACACACACACACACACACACACACACAACCATTCCCTGGTAAAAAGCAAGAGTTTAATCTGCCCTGGAAGCACTGACCCCCTTCTCTCACCCATCCAGCCTTTAGTATAAGCACAAATAGTTATGCCTGCTAGAATTTTGTAAGTTCTTAGGCATTATTTTTCTTTGCTTCAACCTTTACATCCTTCATTACGTGCCCTTAAGTCCAGGCCTCGGAGGTGGAGAAGATCTGCTGGACCTGATCCTATTCCCCACCACCACACCCTTCTCCTTTTGTTTTGTGTCTTTTAGATTGTAAGCCTGAAGGCAGGGAACCGTCTGACTAAAAGATTGTATGTACAGCGCTGTGTAAATTTACAGCGCTTTATAAATAAAGGTTAATAATAATAATAAATAATAATACCCTTGACTTATCCATGGATCATTTCAAAATCCATAATTTTGACTCCAAAACCTGCCCTCAACTTATACATGAGGTCAACTTATAGTCAAGTATATACGGTAATTAAAAATAGTTCTAAAATACATTTAAAGCATACAAAATAAAAACAGAGCACACCATTTTAATAGTCTGCCATATGACTAAAATTAATCAAAGGGCTGCCTAAATAACTGAATCTCTTGTGGAAGGGAGTTTTAGAGGCTAGGAACAGCTATGGAAAATGCTTTCTTTCATGTCTTCCCCAAGATCTTAGAACTCAGCTCATTTTGTATGGGGAGGTATAATGAGACCCAGAACCTTCTGTATGTGGAGCATTTTCTCTAGCATTGGGCCATAGTACTTCAAGGTACTTATCCTAAATTCCTGCATTCCAAGTACATCTAGGTATAGTCTGAGTCCTAGCATAAGAAATTTGAGCCACTGATGAACTTGTATGATTTCTGCTTCTAGAAATCCCAAGCCACTGGCCTTGTCAGTTGAGGGATTCTGGAAGCTATAGTCCAAAGAAGTCACTTTTTAAAGGTCTGACATAAGGGTTTTGTAACGGTAAAGGGCCTATCTGTAAGGAAAATGTCAGCATATTTTAATGATGTATTAAAAGATTTTTTAAAAAGCATTTTTCATCACTACTGATTCTTCAAAGGCTTCTATCTGTATTTGCCTTTCAATAATCCCCTCCCTTCTTGAATTTGATATTATGGACAGTGAGGGATGGGATTGGTGCTTTGAAGTTGAGAATAATAGACAGGGGAAAATTAAGCTATCCTCTTTTACAGTCTTACTCAAAATGAAGTCAAAGTGCCTAAAATAAAGATTGCTTTTAAGGATTGCACTGCTATAATCCATGGGTGGGAATCATACAACCTTCCAGAACTTCTTGAACTACAGTATCCAGCATTCCTCATCATGGGCTATGCTGGCTAAAGCCTCAGAGTAACTCAACCCAACATCATCTGGAAGGCTACATGTTTCCCACCTGTGCTTTAATATCAAAGCTACAGAAAACAATCCAGAAGTTATTCAGTTAAGGCACCCAGAAACTTGGCAAGCCTGATGGCACTGGCCTAAACCCAGTTGTGGGTCCCAACAGTAATAGATGCACTGAATCTGTGAGAACCTGGTCAATCAATACTTACATAATGGATCCACTCCAACTGGGATTAATAATTGCATGTAGGCCATTATGTTTTTCTGTATTTTGCATAATAAGATACTGTCCAGCTACAGTTCCAAACCCACTCTTGGATTGTACAAACAATTGACAAAGATAGAGGATGAAGTGCTCTAATGCACACCACATACCCTGTTCATCTCATGAATGTGCCATGCATGGGGAGTTACCCAACATAAACGAGCTGCATGACAGTGTGCTAGATTGCATGGCAGCTGGCAGAAAAAAAAATATTGGTGGGAACAAAAGCTTTTAAAGGTGGTTTCCAAGAGGAAACTACAGTATGGTGGATTAGATGCCTCTGCTTCATACTCTGAGGCAGAGAAAGTTAAGCATCAGAACAGTAGACTAGAAACTAATTAGTTAGATCTCTCTCCAGATAATGATGAGAGACTGAGATTGCCCACATGTGCTCAGGGTCAAGTGCCTCATGAGGAAGACTGTTGAATTGGCAGCAGTCAAAAGTGAGTTTTGAATAGTGGGGAGCCCTGGGAATAAAATCTGACAAAACTGCTTATGTTGAACCTTAAAAAGGACACCATATCGGTGGGAAATCTCCACTTTCTCAATCACCTGAAATGGTTTAATTTACAACTGAAGATAGTTCTTTCTTCTGGCGATGAAACAGTTTCAGCAAGTTTCTTGCAAACAGAATAAGATTGTGAAATGGCAGAGTTTGGTTCTTAACCTCATGATTTCTGGTTTTGTGAAAAATGGAGCTTTACAGATGCTGCTGGAAAAGATGCAGCATTTGAGAAATGGATTTAGAGATTTCAGACAGTGCATGAACTATTGGAAATCGATGTAATACTGGATGACAAGTGGTGATGGTGAGTAGAAAGATTGTTTATCTTTCTTGAAGCTGGCTATTAGGAGATGTGAGGGAAGGAAAAATGCACGTTGAATTGTCAGGGTCAATTCAGTGAGAATACTTGGTACAGAAAGAAATGTAGAGATAGTCCTGGAAACAGGAATATTTTGGTTTGAAGGTGAATGTGGGGTGAACATGTGAAAAGATTTGAATTGCAATATACTTTTAACAGACTCTCTAACTAAATTATCTCAGTCCTGACATCATTATGCTCTGAACAACTGGGTTTTTTGCATAAACTTTTCTGAACCTGCTAAAGTTTGTGTTTCTCAAGTTAGCCTATATATGGCAGGGTTCTTCAGAGGGGGTTTGCCATGACCATCCTCTGAGGCTGAGTTTCATTTGCCCAAGGACACCCAATGGGTTCCCATAGTTCAGCTGGGATTCGAACCCTGGTCTTCAGAGTCATAGTTTGAAACACTCAAACCACTGCACCATGCTGGCTCTGATGATGCTACCCCTCAAAAACTTACCTCTTAAGCCTCAGCAGTACTTCAACAGAAGGCATTCTGAGGTGATACAGATCAGGGCTCTGGGAAATGATAAGTGAATGGTCTCCCCGCACAGAGCACACTGAGACAGCTGGAGGCCTCTTGGGGTTCTTACACAACTGCTCTTGTGCCATGCAACCAGGAGAATATTGCAGTCAGCTGGGGTACTGCCTGGTTTAAAAGATAGGTTTTGGGGGTCATATTCAGTTGTCAATGACTATAAATGTGAGCCCCAAAGGTTACATGACAATAAATCCAGTTCATGATCTTGTAAATACTGAAGAGAATGCCAGAATGCCTATAATTGATAAGAAATAACTATTCTACCCATCATCCTTCACAATATTGTGGGATGCAAAATTGTGGTGTGTGTGTGATAAAGCATCTGGCAGAGATTGGCTGAACTTCTATTTTTATTTTATTGAATTTATATCATGCCTTTCTCCCAAGATGGGATTTAAGGCAAACACTTATAGCATGACAATTAAAGTTCATAAAGGACAAAATCTCACAATATCATAAAGAGACTAGCTACTGTGAGGGAAGCAAAAAACCAATTTCACTTCTTATGGTTTAGGGGGTGAAAAAACTTTGCACAGGGATATTTATTTAAAATATTTATGTCTTAGCTGTGATCAAAAATTGACTGTAGGGAAGTTCAAAATAACACAACAATGTAACAAAGAACACAGAACAATAAAAGTATAAGCCCCTTCAGGGCTGAACTGGCTTCATCTCATTCTGCATTGTGAAACCACAAGGAGCCTTGGAGCAGGAGCCAAACGATGATGCAGGACGCAAGCATGACAATTATAAAATCCAAAGAGGGGCAATTCTGACCAAGGCCAGGCAGCAGAAGGACTTTGGACATCACGAGGTGTGCACCCAACTTTATGGCTGTCACCTCTGACAATCAGTAGCACACTATGGTATTCATGTAGCTATGTAGGCTGACAGTGACTGTGAAAGTGTTTTTCCACAGGAGGGAAAATGTGCCACAGTGTGCCTGAAGACTCCAAGGGTTACACCTGAGGCAGCTTCCTAGATTGTGACATTTCTTCTTCAGGAAATACATCCTTTTGTCACACAGAATAAGTAAAGTACAGCATACTAGCAATTAAATGGACAATATTGTATTTATTGCACAAAGTTCCCCTAAAATCGGGAATGGTTATTATATAATACAAGTGCACATCTTGGGAAATATATATGTACAAAAACACAAAAGATAACAAGTATGTACATTTGCCCAGCATATTACACATACCACCATCTACATAATTTAGAGGAGACCAAAAACAAAACAAACAAGATCCTCCTGAAACACCTACTCTAACAAATAGGGATTTTAAAAAGGCAAGATTTAAAGTCTTGCTTTGGATTACCACCACCCTCCACCTTTCTTTTCTTGTTTTTAGCAGCCCGGTATTTGCAAGCTGCAGTGGAAAATTTTTTGTTAGTATGTATGTGCAATACACTTCAATATTTTCAGCCCTAAAATTAAGACGTATCAACGGACACTGGGGATATTGCAAAAATCAAAAAGGATTAGTTTTGTATATACATGGTACTGAAAAGCAAGATACATTAAGAGGACAACACTACAGTGCTGTTATAGTTCCCTTTTTAAAAAAGTTTTTTAAAAATCCAAACAAACAGATGCAAGTAGTACTTTGAGTTCAGACGTACCATAAACAAATTATCAGTTACAGGAAAGCATGCCATCATGCTACAATTTCTTTTGCAAATTAACCATTCCAGCAGTGTCAATAGAATGAGCATTAACAACAATACTACCCCCCCAAGTCTCAAATGAACCAAATGCTGGGAGGAGATGGGTAGCATATGGTTACCTAAAATCTTTTAGAGGCAATAAAGGAACTACCACAATGGCTGTGCTACTGCCTGAATTACTGATCATCATCCAACTGCATTCCTCACCCTATGGGGTCAGGACACTTGCCAATAAATGTGCAGATAAGGGCATAAAGATTGGAGCACAGAAATATTATGCCTTGTGGCATGTACTCAGGTTCTGAGCTCCCCCGGGAAGCAGCCTGAATGGATGCTTCTGAAATTTCAACAGCCACCATGTACTGATACAGCATAGCACCAGCACACACAGTAGTTGTACAACAACAGAAATGGACAAGCAAAGGGTAGGATAAAGGGGAGCTGAAGGCAACACACCCATGTGCCTTCATCAGTCTGTGTGGAAGCAAGCAACATCTGCACAGATCCTGAAGTAAAGCACCTTAATGGGGTGTATGTATTGCTCAGTACTAGAGGAGATATCTTGCACATAGAAGGTCCCAGACTCAGTCTCTGGTGATTCTATTCAAAAAGATTTCAGGTAACAGAGCTCAAAAATTTATCTATGTCTGTTATTTTGGGAGAGCCAAATATGAGTTTAGCAGGTGAAATGAACCAATGATTACATAAATACAGGGCAGCACATGCTAATTTTTTTTGACACTGAGACAGTACAGGAGACTATTCTCAGCTTGTCTGTATTGTCTAGGCTGCCTCCACAGGTTTGTAAAAACAGCAGCCCATCTCTCTCTGGTTGGAGCTGCAAAATTAAGAAGCACAGCAGTTTTCCCAGCAAACAATGGATCTCTTATTAAACAGACACAAATCCTCTTTGCATATCCTCCCACCCTGAGGCCTTGCCATTTAACAACAGAGCAATACACAGATTAACATGAAAATCACTCTTCCCAACCCAGGGTCACACAGTATAGATATACCCCACTCACTTCCATGCTAAGCATTCTCTGAAGATGCCAGCCAAAGATGCTGGTGAAATGTCAGAAACAAATATGTGAAGTTTTGGATTGTAGCTTTATTCTGGAAGTGTGGGGCAAGGGACAAATCGACAGAGGACCAAACAACCCATAACAGCTGCAGATCCCGTAATAGGCTTTAAACGAGCCACTTCTAGAGGTGGGCCAGCTACAGCTTGTATCATGGTCCTGAAGATATAGTCATTTAGAATAATCCAAATTATTCACATTCTGAGATCTAGGCCTATCCCAACATGATATATTTCAGAGGTTAAATTTCAAATCCCATCATCCCCAAGTATTATGGCCCATACTTTCTTTGTTTCAGTTTCAGCTTTTTGTTTAGACGAGCCTCTATACCACATTGTTCAAATTCAAGTTTTGCTTTATTTAAAACGTATGTCATTTGAGGATAGGTATATGGGTAAAATTCTGGTCATCTATGTCCCATTAGCTAGAGGCTCCTGAGCTTAAGATATGAACAGGTCTTCTGAGTAAACATCTACTAGCTCTGCTGCCACCTCAAAAAATTGGAACTTGCCCTTCAGGTTGACAGAGTGCTTTCCCTAATTCTCTCACACAGGTAGGTGGCAGCAGAGGCCTTTTGCACATGCTGGGCCCTTGATCAAGACTATGTGCTACAAACCCAAGCTCAGTTTGGTTTGTAAAAAAATTGCAAGAGCAGCCCTTTGCCAGGCAGACTCATTTGCAAACGATTTTGCCAATACAATTCTACTCAACTAGACAGATGTAGTACGAAAAACTGAAGCCATGACTTCATTTGCAACATCAGACTATTGCTAGTGAGATGGGGACAGATCAATCAAATGATCAATTTGGAAATGTTACTTTTTTGGGGCTACAGCTCCCAGAATTCCAGCAAACCAGTGGGGGGATTCTGGGGACTATAGTTCAAAAAAGAAACTTTCCCCAGACAGACAGACAGACAGAGTAGCTGCCCTGATATAACTGTCATAACACTAGTCTCAGTTCTGCACTGAACAGATGACAACTGTTCACTGAACAGAGAAGAGGGAGATTTATTGCTAATGGAGGCAGTGGGGGCCGCTAGCCATTTCAGCTTGTTAAAATAAAATCCAAAAGGAAGACCTGTATCTTCAGTACCAGAAAGAGGAGGAAGCACCTATCTTTCACTGGGGGAGGAGGACATAAAGAAAATGTTCTGGAATGAGAGAGCATTGCCAGTTGTTATACTAAAAGGTTGTTCTGAGCTCCTTAGCATAAAAACAAAAAACTGATGGAAAAGACCACAAACACATGAGCAGTGGCTAGTGGAAGGCTAGGCTCACCTTTTTCCCATTGGTGATGTCAGACCAAGAGGAGCAACAGTAGAGCCAAAAGTGATGATGATATTCACTGAGGTGTAAGAGAATTTTGTTTTAACATTTCCATCAATGGCACAAGTACAGTGTTTTTTCAAGCAAAAGGAGAGAGAAATTACAATTGTAGCCCACCCAGAATTCCAGAAAAACAAGAGTTTCAAGCACACTGTCATCTGTCTCAAAAAAGTAAAAGGTCTGGATGAGGCCTGTGAAATATCCAGCATGGTAGGTGCAATTTTCAGTCACTGTGTGATGATGTATAAATTCCAGAACAATAAAGTAGTTCATAACAAACTTATATTTAGTAATGCTACAGAAAATAAGCAAACCCTTTTAACCCAGTGTCGTGTTATTTCATGTGAGGTAGTAAATCCTGCTCAAAATATCTTTTATGTACTTGTTGCAACTGATCAGGAATCTTTTATCATTTAATTAGAGACAAATGGTAGCATAACAGAAAGACAATTGCAGCTTCTCTTCTTATATGTAGGTTTGCAATCCTAAACACATTCAGGGCTAAATCCAGGGTTTAGGGTTTAGATCCTAAATCTAGAGTAGATTTACTGAAATCATGGGACTAAAGTTAATTGGGCCTAACAAGTTCTATTCATTTCAATATGTCTGCTCTAGATAAGACTTACACTGGATTTACCCTTTATCTTGAAGAAAGTTGTGCATAATTCATTTGCGCTTATTTCTGAGTAGACATGCACAAGGTTAAGATTAATAATTAGGTTTTAAAAAGTGGTATCCTCAGGAAACTGTACTCAAAATGTTGAAATACAATTATTTAAACAACAATGGTGGGGGGGGGGGGGGGAAAGAGAAAATCACTTTCAAATCTGGTAATTAAGGACAATGTTCTTCAAACACAATTATCCATGTTGGGTATGTAGGTTTGTTTTGCTTCGTAGTAACTACCTGAAATCTGTCAAATGTAGGCATTTTAAACCCTACAGAAATGAATGGGACTTCAGTGTATCCTTAAGGATCATTGCATCATTCTTCTGTTCCCTCCAAATGGGACAAAATTGAAGTGAAGGAACCTTTACTGTGTTTTTGTGTGAAAAAGTTAACAGATAGGGTTGCCAGATGAAACAAAGGCCAGGACTCCTGTCCCATTAGTAATTGTGTAGCATTGGGAATTTCAGCCAGTGTTGCTTGCCATGCAAGTTGTACTGAAATTTCCCCTTGTATATAATCATTAAAGGGAAGTCCCTGTCCCTTTTTTCATCTGGTAACTCTAGTAACAAGAAATTACAGATGCATCCTCTTTTCCTGCCTAAGTTTTGCTTTCTGGAGTCCTTGGACAATAATATCAGCAGGAGAAAAATATCAATGCATAATCCGTTATATACCCAAACTGAGGAGAAAGTAGGCAGTTTTCATCTTCTCCATGAAAGAATCCCTACTTTTACATTTCTGAGCTAGGTGGCTCAGGCTACTTCTCATTCCCAATCTCCTACCTGCCTTTAAATTGTTTTTCCTCTCCAAGAAAAAAGAGATCTTCAGCATCTAACGGTAACGCAGAATGGTCAAATTATTACAATTAGTTGTAGCTTTATAGGTATGCACTTTAAATGCTCTCCTGGTTGGTACTAAGTAGCCAGCTGGTTCCATTCTCTTGTATAAACTATCAACACTGCGCAGAATTATACAAAAGTTTTCCTCCTGGTAATCCTTTAATTCATCATCTTGTAGGAACATCCACTTTGGCAGTAACTATCCAAGCCATTCTCCACAGTCTTCCAAAGCTCTAGTGTCTTCTTTAGTCATCTAAGTCTCTGGTCTAATTTTCTATTTTCTTTTTATTTTCTTTTAATGAGTGGGCAAGGAAGGAAGGAAGGAAGGTGGGCACAACTTCACTTGTTTGCACATGAGGCATTCAGTTGCAGAGGCACACAGTCAAGCCAACAAGTTGTTCCTTTGCCGGAGGCCAAGAAAGAGCTGGGACAAGGGTGGTTCATGTCTCCTTCCTTGTCTTCCATTCTATAAAAAGAAGGTTATTGTCTTTTGCCCTTTGGTATTCTAGAGAAGAATTTGGGCAACATATGGAGAGTGGGTGCTTGCTACTGCTGCCAGTAAAGGGAGGTCACTAGATTCAATCCTAAAAGAAAGAAATAACAAATAATTTCCAACAAAATTCACTGAGGTTCTGAAGCTTATTACTATGATGTAATATTTTAACTTCTTGATCAAAGCATCACTAGTTGTATATTTTAAAAGAGCATTTGAACTGTCAAGCACTACAAATTTATTACAGTAACCATTTGTATTTCTGTAACTGAAGGATATGCTTATTTATTTGATAACTGAGTTGTTTGTCACAAGAAACATTCCCCCTGGACTAGTCTGGTATACACTACTAAATATTTAATTGTTTCCAACTGTCTTGGGATCCAACATAGATAGATGCAGCTGAGAATATTCCCGTAGACCCTTGCTGAAATTTAGATTAGGCCCATGGGCTTAAATTTAGAATGCATTCTTAAAAATAGATGTGAATAAATAAAATTCCCAACAGAGAAGAAAGCGAGGGAGGATTGTGCTCTTTATTGCTCCAAATCTGATAATGCTCATTTGATTATTCTATTGATATGGAAATGTGAAAGACTAACAAACATCAGGGTGTGAATTTAAAACTTTGAATTATTTTAAAAATTCTGTAACATGGCCTAACCCTTAGGAAAAGAGTAGAACTTGCTCACAATTAAAAGGCTGCCTTTTGAATGGAAATCTTACCCTAGGACAACTCCCAGCTCTTTCACATGAACTCGCATCTGGCCTTTGAGATATTCTGACAACATCTTGCTCTTGAAATACAGTTCCTGCAGCCGATCCTCCAGGTGCATTACACACTGGGGAGACAGGGAAGAGGATAAACAAAAACAATGACATTTTAAACCTGTCTGTTGTTCAGCCAACATAAAACAAATTACGGTATCTGCCCAACCATACTGGCTTTTTTAGGAAACTCAGGATAAATATTTGGATAATGTCTTGCAGGGGTTTCTTTCATTAAAATAAACTAGGACAGACAGAACATGTAAGAAGGAAATTTACTCCAAGCAGGAGCGGGAGTTAGTTGAACATTGGTCAAATCTCAATTTATCAAAAACAAAAAGGCATTTAGCAGCTCTGATTAGATATTTCCAGGTTTTAACAGGAACTACATCATACAACATTTGAATTGGACTTCACTGTACTATAGCCAGTTTATGGTGTTGCATGGATGAACTGAAACAAGGATAATTATGTTTTGTGATTACTAGAAAAAGCCTTATCCACAGGGTCACTATGGGTCGAGATTGACTTGAGAGTACTTAATAATAACAAAAAACATAAGTACTTACAAAATTGGGAGATAAATTATGCTTATAAAGCTGAAGAGTGGAATGAAGCAGGTTGGAGACAAGATTAGAGACTAGCACATCTTTCCCGAGTTTATTATCCATGATTCGTCTCTGACTACTGGCCACTTGCACTGTCCATTTATCTGTATCTGCGATAATGCAGACAGCTTCTGCAATAGGTTCATCAAGAACAGGATGCTAAAAGGCAAAGAGAAGCATACCACAGTGAGTGCAAAAATACATTACTTCTGAGCATCAGCAGCATCTTGCACATGTAACTTTAGAATGAAAAATTAGAAGAATTTAGATCATGTGTTGTCATGTATTATTATATATGGAAGAAAGTTCCTACTGCATTCCATCCAGCCAGGATCCAAAATCTGTATAAAGACATCTTTAGACTTGTTCTTCAGGAATAGCACTCCCAAACGTCACATGCGACCTATTTTTTAAAACTCACGAGAGTTTCAGAAGTCATTTGTGATGTGGACTGGAGCAAAGAAACACCTGGATTGGAACAAGCCTTAACATATGTAGTATCTGAAATTCAGCCAACAGTTCTTCTTGTGTGTGTGTGTGTGTGTGTACATGTCTATTTAAATCTATGATAGAAGCAGACATTTCCAATTCTAATTAAAAATTATATTCTCTCAGGAAAAAAAAATCAACACTGCAACTTTGTCTGTGATTCAGGTAAGAACTTGCAAGGTGCAAGCATCTTAAAACTGATTTCCCCATCTCTCTGCCAATTTACCCTATTATATGTTTCACCTTGTCTAAGCAAACTATCATGATAATTTTAACTTTACTTTGTAGTTAGCTTCCATTTAATGTTGCCAAACATTAAAGTAACAGGCATATGTCTAATATATGTGAAAAGACCAGCAGAGGGAGCAAAGGACAAGCATTTCAAAGCTTTTGTAGAATTTTTCACTCTGGCCCTTTCTAATTTTTTTATTTAAAAAACAAACAAACATGAAATGTGAGTCATTTAACCTTTTTTTCTAAACAGCCCAAATAACAACATACTTCCACATTTTATCAAAATTCCTACAGTGTACACAAAGTATACACATTCCCTGTATCTGTAGCACCTCTGGACACTTGGATATCGGAAGTTCAATTATAATCTAGTAGGGGGGAAAATCTTCCTTTTTGGTATGAATATTTATTTCAAGTAAAAAAGTAACAATAGAAACAATAAAAAATGTTGGTTTTTCCACCCTGAGTAATTCTGGCAACTGTGACATAGTAAACATTTAGGACAATAGTTTGCATCATCTCTAGTTGGCAACAGAAAGCCACTGTGCATTTAAAAAGAAAATTATAAAGTGGTGTTTAACCTATTTTGCCTTGCCACCTTGAGTCCCTGTATTGGTAGAAAGGCAGGAGATAAGATGATGATGATGATGACAATAATAATAATAATAATAATAATACATTGCGCAACATAGGTCTGTAATGGTAGCAATATTATAATCTTAATTCTTCCATATCAGTAAGAACCTAATATGGGTCTGTTACAGACTGCCAAAATAAAGCTGCTTCGGGTCTCCTTAGAGGTATGCTATTTAAATGATGTATGGGTCCTAAGAGTCCGGAGGTTGCGCCAAAGCCACACTCCATTCCTAAGCACTGGAGTGCAGCTTTTGGTGCAGCTTCTGGATTCTTAGGATGCATGCATCATTTAAATAGAATACCTCCAAAGAGACCCGAAGCAGCTTTATTTTGGCAGTCTGTAACAGGCCATGGACATACTTTTTGGATCAGATTAAGATACCATTTTAATCCAAAATTCTGTTTACATTCAAATGCCTCCAAGCTGCTGCCATCCTCTTGCTTTCCCTCAGTATCATGTACTGAGGGGTATTTATTTAGTTCATGGCTTAAATAAATAATAGTGTTATAGGACAAATTAGATCAGATAACTAGCTTGAAACCCAAGAATTACTGGTGGCTTACACTAAGGAAAACTTTGTTAAAGACACAAAAATCTGACCAGCAATGAGAAAAGGTATCCTAAATGTACCAGCCACAATTAATAGAAACTCATTAAAAATTCAAAAGGACTTAAGTGAGTCCCTTGTCCTGATCATTTCAATGGCACTTCAATTAGATTGCTTTGAATTTGTGCCACTGCATTTTAAGATCCCTGATCAAATTTGTCACTTGTTATTATTTTTTTACTACAATTAGCAGAGAATGAGGCTGCTGCTGATTTCCCAGAAGCCTGGTTATGACTTTTGTATCAGAACATAACCCTGGCAAATTATGTGCAACATTCTTAAACAAAACTGGCTTTGTATGCTGGATAATCGTTTTAAATCTCTGTTATGGATGTGGAGTGTTTCCACTATAAATCTTTTGCACCCTCACAGACCTGTTTTATTCCAGCAAGTTTCAGAAATATTTGTTGTTGATGGTCAAAGATAAATTTCATCTCTTGGATAGAGTTTAAATTACCTGCACAGCATGCGACAAATCTGACATCAAACAGTGTCTCAGTTTCTCATCATTTCCTACTCCTTGCAAAACAAAGTCAGGTACGTAAGATGAACAGTAGCCACCTAGCAAGGACCTTCCAAAATTGGCAATACTGGGCTGGACAGAGTTCACTTCAATTAATTTTGACCTGAAAGAAAGGTATAACATGGGCATGTATACTACTACTAGCACTGATTTCTTCAGTGAGACACCATAGTGTGCAACCTACTTCACAATTCACATACACAAGTCCCCAGTGACTTCACTGGGACTATGTCATGTATGATAACATGACAGATCCAGACTTAGTGCAAACCATTGTTATTGTTGATCCAATATTAAAAGATGGCTTAACAGAAACTTTTAGATGACATCTGTATAAAGTACACAAGGGAAGGGAATTATATGAACCAGTCCTGAAATAAATCATTGTAACACCGTATTTTTTCTCCTCTTGGTCAAGTGTCTTTTTGTAGCATTTCTTAAAGAAACAGTATGACTCACCATATTTCAAAGGTATTTAGAGCACTTTTAAAGGTGCAAACTTATGGAGCTTGTCTGCAAGTTGTACACTGCTGCATTGCTTAAGGTACTACCTTAAAAAAGTCCACCTGAAATAATCAATGCTGGACCGTTTGTATGGGGATAACAGTATCTTCTCTATACTGTACAGGCTTTTTACTAGTATTTATTTTGCAAGCACTCATGAGTATAAACAAACAAGAAAGGGCTGTATTTGCCTACTATCTCCAAAGCTACCATTCTGTCATGTAATTAGGCAAATAACAGATTTGACCAAGTGCTAATTTGTTCAAGAAATACCTACCCAGGAAAAGGTATGTCTTCTTCTTCTGCCCATTCTTCTTGATCTGTCCCATAATAGTTCTGTCTTGTCCTGGCAGCATCATGCCCTGCATCTTCACTTTCACTGTCCCCAAGGGCACTATCTGAACTCTCATTTCGTGGAATGTCCCAGTCTACCCCTGGGTCGGTCTTTTTTTCTAAGTTCTCTCTGTCCCCATGGGGGACAATCACAGAGATTTTCTCTCTTTGGTCCTGCTCTGCAAAGCAGTTTTTACAAGTCTCTTGACGAACAGATTCCATAAACTTACAAAATTCACTGGGGGATTTGTAGTTCTTTGTACAGGGTTTGGAGGGAAATTCTAAACTACTGTTTGGATCTACAACATCTGTAGTTGCTTTCACTGGAATATCATCAATCGTTCTGGTTTCAACTAATCCTTCCTTAGTAAAGTATTTTTCAAGCAGATTAGCACCTTCTTCACTGTAAGGATTCCAGTTCTGGAGCTTAATGGCAACCTGAGGGAACTCTTCATTTGTATTCTCATCTGTTTTTTGGTCCTCATGGTTTTGTGATGCTTCACACTTCTCCTCAGTAGATTTTCTTTCTTCGTTCTCCACCTGGTTGCTGTGCCTAGTCATTTGTTCTGCTACTGCTTGACTTCGGACCTCAATATCTGAATCCGGTGACATGGAATCTCCAATGAGGAAAGTCACCTTTGTTTGAGCTTCAGCTGTACTGCAAGGAATGGCTTCAGATGAGATTTTATCAGGTGGCTTCTTCTCTACCATGACATTTGTTGATCTCACTGCTTCCACGGACTGATTGTCAGAATCCAGAGAGGCCTCACTCCTCCATGTTCCATCTGTTGGTTCTAGTGTGGACTGTGTCAACAGGGAAGCTGACCCTGTGAAGACCACTCTCTCCAACTTTGTATCCAGGCCAGAACTCAATGGGTCTTTGCAGTGCTTCACATCAGCAGTCCTCTCTTGGCAGTCAGTAGGTACTGCTTTGTCTTCACTTGAATCAGATTCCACTTCCACCTCCACTTTAAGGGTATTCTGCAATTCATCCCTCTCATGTCCTGAAGCACTTTCTGTACTCTGGATAGGGTTAAGGGGGCCCTTACAATATTTGCAGCTGCAGTTAGACGTTCGCACTTCTTCAGACTCTTGGAAGGGCAAACTGCTTCTGTTCTTGTGCACTGTGACCAGCACGTACTCAGATTCTTCTACTTCCCCCTTCTCAAGCGTTGTGGTGATAACTGTGCCAGGCATCACTATGGCTTCATCCTCTCCATTTTCCAGAAGATGAGTCTCTTGCAGCTCAGAGCATCTTATGAAGTAAGTGAGGAAATAAAGCAAACGTTGCACGAGATCCTGTCTTTTGCCAACCACTATTGTTTTTGATAGTCTTACAGGTGACCCAATAGCTCCATACAGATCTCCTGTGAGCCAGAACATAAAAAAGCATGCTTATATACATAGTACATGACATATAAAAATGGCTGAATATCTTGAAATTTCTAAATTATGGACATTCTGAATTATGAAAATTCTAAATTACTGCAGCACATATGTTTTCAAATTATTTTGCTGGGATGGATGGCTATATGAGAAAAGATTTACCTGCAGAAACATTCAGTAGTTCTCTTTCATTTAAAAATAATGCTTAACCAGGGCAAACATGGGATTTGAAGTCATGGGACTTGTGGTGTCCAGCCAGGACTGTTTGAATCTCCCCCTACATTTTTTTTTCATATTAGTTCAGGCCATAGTATGTTTTAGTATAGGAAATGTTCATTGTATTAGTTGTGGGAGGAGCTGTAGGATCCCTTGCATTTTTCCAGGTTTGGTTTGCACCTTCCCAGCAAGCTCTGTTTTAGCTAGAGGCTTTTTAGTTTTAGGCAGTCTTTGCTGTGAGCTTGCAGAGATCTGTCTTTTGGTGGCAAACAGGCCCAGACAGCCAGAAAGGGCATTTCTTACACGTTAGCCAATTTGGTTACCAGGAACAAGTTAGCCAAATTAGTTACCTACATGAAACAAGTCAAAGAAATCAGGAGCTGAAAAACCCTGCACCAGCTCCATTGAGTGAGGAAATCAAACCAAGATCAAACCCAGAGAGATGACACCCTGAAGATTACTAAAAATCAAACTGTAAAGTATCTTTTATTTCAAGTTATTTAGAGCTGGGGAGGAGAAAACCCTTTACTTTTGTTCTTTAAATTAAACTTCCCCATTTTTGAACTTTACATTCAGCATCAGAGCCTTTTTGGGTAAAAGAGTTTGATTTCACCAGGGTACTGGCATTGCACACCCAAACCTGCCACCACCTTTAGTTGGGTGTGTCTTCACAGGACTGCTACAAACATTACACCTATCCATTTGACTTTTTGCCATGTTGGTGCATAACAAAGGCTGCAATCTAAGCCTCTTTGAGCATAATAGGACTTGCTTCTGAACAGTGGTCTAGTTGTAAACATTACATTGTAGAGGCTGATACAGAAGTTGATCCTGAGAAGCCATAGCCATGCCCAATCTATCTAAAACTACATTACACAGACAAAACCCCAAACAGCAATACCTTGTTCATTAGGCTTTCAGAGGTGAAAAAGAGCCAGAATTCAGCTCCCCTTCCTTTCCACCATAGACCTGTGGTTCTCAAATGTTTGACACTCCTGTTGTTTGGATTTCTACTCTTTGAATCCCTGAGCATTGCCAAGGCGGTAGACTGTAACTGTACCACAGTTTCTGAATAAGCATGCATCATTTCTGAACAAACATGTAAGAGTTATGACTAATGACTTTAAGGATTTAGCTGTACTTTTCAAAAATGGAAATTATTAAGTATGAAAAGCTTTCATTCCAACTAGAAATGAGAGGGGGGAAAACAAGATAAATCATAGTAGAAGAAGAGAGTATAGTAGAAGACAAGTCATTATGAAAAGGCTGATTTTAGAGCTCGTTTATATTGTTTTATTCAAACAGAATGAAACTGCTAACCTAATAATTAGTAATTCCTTTTCTTATCTCCAGCCCTTTCCTCACTACATTTCTACTTAACTGGCTTTCCTATTACAGACAAGAACTTAGCAAAAAGGTTATTCTTGGAATAAAATGCCGAGGTAATGTCAGACATACCTAATTGTGCCCACAGTGGATTGTATGGATGAGACTTGGCCAACATGTCCACACTCTGTGAGGAATGCTTTTCTAGAAAGATTCGGATAGGTGGTTGGCCATTTGGCATAACCGTAGGGACCCAGGCCAGATGGTTTGTCAAAATTGCAGTCAGAAGTGCTGGTAAAAATCTGAAAGAAAAAGAAGATGCTACATTTTAGACATAAAACAAAACCTCACACTTCTTCATTCACTATGCACAAAGCATTCCTTTTGTTGTAGATGCAGGATTGGGACCGATGAACTCATGAGATCTCTGTAGAATTCTACAGTTCTCACACACAATAAAACTGTTTTGTCCACTTGTAAAAGGTGGCATGTGCTACGTGTGAATAGTTGAAATGTGCTTGCTAAATTGTCACCAGTGTAAGTTAAACTTTTGCCAGTGTAGATGCTCCATGTGCAATCTACATTTCCTGGATTTGGCCCTTTCAATACAATTCTTGAGTATATTTATTTAGAATACAATTCTTGAGCAGTCTGAAACTTATCTTAATTCTATAATGTTATATTTATGAACAATATTAGAAAGTGTCTACCTGACGTATCGGTCACCTTGATTTTGCTATGTCCCACTGTTCAGGACAGAAAAATGCAGGGGTGTGTGTGTTAGATTTAAACATTTTTAGTGTCATATCGGCTAGGCCTTACTGTGCTAAAACTTGAAACAGCAACTTGGAATGGGTCTCTTGAAATCTGACCATTCTGTGGCACTGTACTGATTTTACTATAGCTGAATCTATAATAGCTAAGGAGACTTAGTTAACATCTGGAGATGGACAGCTAATAACTTTGCAGCATGCACTTTCAATACTGTTTTGAGGTTTGGTAGATAGTCTCAAATTTTCCTTTTTGTCCAAATACGTGTGTCATGTTCTGTCAGCCAGATATCAAAACTCACTGGCTCAAAGGTGTTTTTTTAAAAAAAAATCTACATTAAATGCTGTTATTTAAGAACACACTTTGTCTTTGATGGGGTAAAATATTTCCAAGCAGATAAGACTGAATTTATTCTGCACTTAGAATTACACACTAAAGGATAGGAAAATATAGAATTTCCGTTCAATCTATCATAATGCCAGTTTAAACTTATGAAGGAAAATATCTTTGCTATGAATTGTTTATGTCATAACACAAATATGATAAAATATGAATTATAAAAATATTATAAAAATATTTTAATTTTCTGTAATTTTTTAAAATTTGTATTTTGTATTATAATTTTAAAAAACTAGATCTAGGTGCATTAATGTTAACTAATTAAGGCTGCAATCCAACAGAGAGTTCTTTGAGAGTAAGTCCCATTGAACCCATTGGGTCTTACATCTGAGGAGACATGAATAAGAGTGCACTGAAGCATAGTACAGTCAGCCCTATTTGCCAGTTTCCTTTTCACATAACTGACGATTCACAGATTGGACTATTCTCTCTAAGAACCTCTAGGTCCTTCAGTGTGATTCTATGGTCAACCTCCACCAGAAACTGACCACAGAGGCGCACTGGTTGACCTAGAGGTTCTATAAAAAAAAGCATTAGAGATTTTTATATATACTTGTTTATATTCGGGGAGGGGGAGATTTGCCTCAAACTTTTGAATGGGGGCAGGGGGTTCTGACTCTAATTCTGATTCTGAGCAGTCAAAGAAAATGAGCTAACATGTTTGAAAGAAAGAAAGCAGTTCTATGTATTTCAATCAGAACCGTAATTGAGGATGTATCTTTGATTCCAATCTCTGCCGACATGTATGCCTATCTTTTCCTCATGAGATTTCCAGCTTTTTACAAGAATAAGACAATGATCATTTCCTGATGGAATGTTCCTTCAGTTAGTAACACTGTAACTTCTTTTGTTCCTTGGGTTTTAAAGATGAGTCCACATATCACCATGTCATTATCATCACCCATGTCCCCCTTTTCCACCATACACTATCATATTTTTCTTTTACTTTGGGGATTTTTTGGAAATAAGAGGAAGAGGAAGTAGGATTTGTCCCTGGTGCTTTGTTTTGTGTTTTTTTTTTTACAGCCAGCTATGCTTTGTTCTCCAGCAAATCTATCATGGTGAACTTTAATACTATAATATTAAAGAAACCAAAAGAGGGGAATAACAGAAATGCTTTACTGGTTCTTGGAGGCTTGTTCCATTAAGAAAGTAAATTCCTTCATAAAGCGATGGCAGAGCTGGTTTTTCTCAGGCATTCCTGACATCATGGTGAGCCAAACAGGTTCTGCAATCCGTGGCATTGTGTAGAGATTACAAATGGTTGTTCTAAATCAAAAGAAAGAAAAGACTAGGTCACCACAGTGATACAACTGATATTCATCCAGTGGTTGTTTAGACAACCTCAGACAAATTGCCATTTTGTTAGTAACCAAAGAATACACAGTGTTCCTAGGGAATCTCACCATATCCCATTGTGATCGAGGTCTCTGTTCATGTGCTGATGATACTGACTGGCAATCCAGTAATAAAACTAATAACAAGTTGTGCAGCTAGGACCTCCTATTCAGAATTTATTCTGTCATTCAACTTTATTGTTGTTCTTGCCCTCAAATAATTTCTAACTTATGGTGACCTTAAAGTGGACCTATCATGTTTTCTTCTTTGACAAGTTTTGTTCAGAGAGTGTTTGTCTTTGTTTCTCTCTAAGAGTGATGACTCACCCAAGGCCACCAAATGGGATCCCATGGCTGAGCAGAGATTCCAATCCTGGTGTCCAGTTTCATATTCCAAGGCTCAAACCACTATGCCACTCTGGCTTGTCATTCTCATTACTATCCAACATTCTGCTACCATCTTAGTTTCTATCCCTCTTTCATGCTATAGAGACACTAACTGCCTCTACAGACCAATGTTATACACTGGCGTGGGGGCATGATGTACGCACACCGGCTACCCCCATGATGGTGTCATGCTGTGTGTCCTACCGCACGTTGGAGGGTGTCACAGCGCTCTGTTGGTACAGCATTTAAATGTGCTGCACCAAAGGAGCATTGAAAAGCTACTGCCACTACTAGGCGCCCTTTCCGTGGCATGAAAAGGAGCTGCTTTTTGCAGTTTCTTTTTGCACCGCAGAAAGGCCGTGGCCCCGATGCAGTCAGGAAAGGGGCGACTGCAAGCCACTCCAAAGGGACGGTCTGTTGACCCCCCCCCCAACTTCCCAGATTATCTTCTCTTTTACTGATAAGTACTGTATCTTTCCACATACTTTTTCTTTCAGTTTATTCTCCCCCCCATGGCCCAACATCTAACATTCCTCATTTTCTCAGTTATTAGACATTATGAGACAAATATGTTTAGATAATTCTTTCATATCCACCAAGCATTCTAAAGCCAAGCCATCTGGATTTCTGAAGCCCCAGTTGTCCATGTCTTAACTTTCACAGCCCTTAGCTCAGTTACAACCTCTTGCCATGAATCATTTGCTAAATTCAGCATTTTCAAAATATGCTGACACAATTCATGCCACCACTTGTGGATCCTTTAACTTTCTATAGTCTCATACACCACAGAGATCCATTTAACTCTTTCCCCTCATAATCCCATCAAGTATTATCCACTGATCACTGTTAATATGTCCCTTCATTCTATCATGTGGTCTTTGTTTTTTGACTCCTCACTCTTTTGTTTTCCAAATTCATCCTGTCATGAAATCATGAAACTTTATAAAACCCACACCCACCAAATTAGGAAAATTCAGAGGAGAGGGGGGCAGGGATTTCACTAGCATCTTTCTTGTTTTTAGCAATTTCCCCCTCTTTCTGGAGCACACAAAGTGTCATACTGTTTCAATCTCACTGATTCTCATATCACCCTATGATGCGGCTAAGGTCCTGCAACAAGGAATGATCTGGAGTTCCATGTGCCATCTTTTTTAATGATGCCGCAGTTCCATTTTCTTTACAGATTAATGAAGACTGTCATTACTTTTTGCCCTAAACTCAGCACTATCAGAATAGATAGTCTTTAAACCACAAGCTAAAACATGCTTATGAAAAGTACGAACGTTCCTTATGGACTGCCAAGTATGGGGATTCCATTTCATTCTAATATGAACTAATGTGAACTTTCAGTCTAGTGTGATTACAATTCCAGAAGTCCCAGATGAAAGAGGTTTAATATTAAAACCCAGAACAGTACTAAAATATCCTTGTAAGTAGGAAGGATGTGGAAAAAGTGAGCAGAGATAAATTGTTCTCCTCCTATTACTGGAGTATAATGATACTGATGCAGTAATAGAAAACAAAAATACCAGTTATACAAATATAGGAAGCTACAGTATACCAGGTCAAACTATTTGTCCATATACTCCAGTGTGGCTTACTCTGAGTATCGACACCCCCCCCCCCAGATCACAGGCAAAATATGTGAACCAGAGACAAGGACTGAACATGGAACCTCTGAATATTAATCATGTGATATATGACCCAGCAGCAATCGCCTTCTTCTTAAAAAAACATATTACAGTACTTCATTGGACTTGCTCCCACAAGACTATATTTTTGAGTGCCTGGCTTTGATGACTGTAAAAATAAGTTTGACAAATTTGCAGCTATCAGTGGCAATTGCCTACATTTTCTAGCAGGATGATTATCTACATTCAGTGGCAGTATATCTGTGAATATCCAATGCTGGGAGCATATTAGAAGGCTTCATGTCCTGTTGATGAGGCTCTTGGAAGGCTATGGTTGGTCATTATGGAAAGGAGGATGCTGGACCAGACATAACTTTTGCCTGATCTTGAAGGCAGCTTCTTATATTGTTATGCATATAATAATATAATATAATACATTTTTATTTATATACCGCCCTGTGGCGAACCAATCCGGGCGGTTTACAAAAGTTAAAATGACATACAGCATAAAAACAATATATTTCCCTCCCCCCCCTTAAAAAGTTATTGAACTACATATCTAATTTAAAACCACAATAACTAGTTAAAATAACAATAAATTAAACAAAATAATACCAACCGACAAACCACTGCAACTTCAGTTCTAAAGAAAAGAAAAGGGGGCTTTGGAGACATTACTGAGGAGGGGGGAGATCCTGAGGCCGGGATATTTCAATCTGGGAAGGCCTGCCTGAAGAGATCCGTCTTGACAGCCTTTTTGAAGCTGTCCAAAGAAGTTCGTCCAGCAGGCCGTTCCAGAGTCTGGGGGCAACAGCAGAAAAAGCCCTCCGGGAGGTCGCCACAAGCCTCAGTTTTTGATATGGATGAGTGACATATGAAAATGGTGATTTTAAAAATATATATCAGGGATTGTACAGATGTATGATCATGCAGATAAAATTTATGGGGAAAAACTAACATAAATCTTAAAAAGAGTGAACAGAGAAGAAAAGGAAATAATAAAGTAGTCTGAAAAGAGAGAAGAGTCTCTCACTAACTCCCAGAAGTACACCCTTTCATTCAATTTGAGTTTATAACTTCCTAGAGGTTACTTACTTTTTCACAGTCTCCTGCCTCTTTTTAAAATAAATAAGATCATTTAATTGTTCAGATTTCTTATGAAGGTATCTTTGCCAAATTATCCGTTCATGCCTATTTGTAGTCCAAAAATAGTTTTACTGAATCCACTACTGATTTACTCAATCTAGACAACACACAGGGGGCTTCTTACAAAGCCCTCTCCCATGGAAGTACTAAAATACTGCTCTATTGTAATTGTAATACTGTAGTGTTACCCAACCAAAGGAGCTTGGGTAACACTCCTGCATGAAAATACTATTTTTTTGTGGTCTGACACACACACACACACACTCACTCTCTCTTTCTGTCTGTCTCTTTCTCTCTCTGTGTGTGTTAAAGTATAGACTGGTGGGGATGCAACAGAGAATTCTCTGGATCTCCATGTTCCATCATTTTAATGACACTGCAGTGATGGAGTGAGAGAGTGCACAGCTAGTGAGAGACAGAAGGGATAAAGCAAAATGGCAGGATTTTGTCAAAATTTTTAAAAGGTGTGAGCAGGGAGAAAAATGATTGGTGATATTTGTGTTTCAATACCTATGACACTAATACAACCACACCAGAGATGCACAATGCTAATTCCTTCAAAAGTTAATGCAGTGAGGTAGGGATTTCTTTTGCCATTTACTCAATAGTTTTTCCAAACTCAGTACAGTTGGCTGTCCGTATCCACGGATTCAGTATCCATGGATTCAACCATCTATGGTTTGATTTTTTTTGTTAAAAAAAATCCACAAAGCAAAACTTGATTTTGCTATTTTATATAATGGACACCATTTCAATAGGCCACTATATGGTCCTTGAGTGTCCATGGATTCTGCAGAGACCAAGGGCCCACTGTATTGTGAGGAATAGATGCAGTAGCTAAGGTAAACAGCATTCACTGGTACATTCCCTACCCTGAGCCAAAAACTAAAAGTCTATCCTGGCTTGGTCTGAAAGGGCCCATAAATGAGAGGCTGGCAGGGGAGTAGTAAGAACATGGTGTGAGTTGCATACTGCAGCTTCCTCTTTAGCTCCCCACATTGCTGATCTGTGGCTGGAAATAAAGGTCTGAAGAAAGCAAGCTTCCCACAGGGTTAACTTTCAGCCCTTGAGTTTTGCTGGTCAATCCCTGACCCACAAAGGTCACCGAGATACCAGTTATAAGCAATTATGCTTTAAAAGAGCTGACAAATGAAGTCTAGTTTATGTTGGGTCAGTCCATTTTAAGGTCTGAGGCTCTGAAACAAAACTGAGTCTTCCGGTTTCTGTTTTCGCAAAACCAAACCTCTAGCAAAGCTTACTCAGTTCGAGCAGTGTGTGTGTGTGTGTGAGAGAGAGAGAGAGAGAAAGAATGTGTGGGGTGGGTAGGGTGGCAGCAGTGAGGAATGGTTTCTGTTCTAATACCAAACCAAGATATTAAACTATTTGTTTTCGTTGAAAGGCTAGCTTGAGTCTTGTGACTTGTTATTTACTATTCTGGTAACTGTGGCTGCATCTGCAACTGATAGTGTTTCCTCAGAGAGAGATCAGATTCCACTGGCTGCCAGCCAGCAGGCATGTGACTGCAGCAAAGGGAACCCTCCATGCCAGACATGTAAGCAATTGCACAGAGCCCAGCGAGTGGAGCCAATGGGGAGGATTAGCTGCCTTTTCTGCCTGGCGCAGCAGGGGAAAGCCTGTCTTCCATTTCTCCCTAGCAGCCTCTTCAAGGAGACAGACAGACAGACAGAGACAATACACACGTACTGTCATCCCCTCTTCCCCAACCTCCTTTTTAAGACTCTGAAGCCAGATGGTTATTCAAGGTCTCAAGCAAGGCCCATGTTTTAGCCCAACATTGTTGTTCAAGTTTTTACGCTTAATTCTTTATCTTCTTCAGTGTTATAATTCTGTAAGAAATCTCACAGAAGAAGACTTTTTTTCCTGAGAAGGTTCCTGTGAAATGGTAACATGTTGCCTGTGTTTAGTAAACGTTTGGGAGATGGGTGGGATGTAGACTTCCACAGTGTCAGGAAAGGAGCAGAAGGAAAGAGGGGAGGAAGGAAGTTATTTTCCACCAATGCTTTACACATACTAATTCAAAAATGTGTATGTGCGTGCATGCATGTGTATGCATAAGATATGACAGCCAATGTGATGAAGGGGACAGGAACTAGGGAGACCCAAGTTCAAATCCTCACCGAGCCATGAAAGTCATTTGGTGACCTCAGGCCAGTTATTCCCAGAATCCAATTACCTCACAGGGTTGTTAAGAGGGTGAAGTGGGGCAGGATAAAGCTTTCTACACAACACTGAGTTCACTCGGTGACACATGGCATAAAAACACAACTAGTAAATATAAATAAATAAAATAAGTATACAGTATGTTAATTACTAATTACTGTGATTTATTCAAAAAGGAAATACAGTAGCATTCAGCATGGTGGACACAACTATGAGCAGGTGACCTATGTGCCTGCTTAGTCCCTTGCCTAGGGGTATGTAACTATGAATGGATAACAGCTAGCCCCCTGCCCTGCCCTCTATGGTACCTATACCTTTAAACTGGTCTTGCACTGGACAGCCTGTCATTTAAAAAATATCCTCAGGAAAGAAAGATACAAGGCCATCCTAATTATAGGAATCTGGATTTCTACTATGGGCTTTCAGTCCCACATTTGTAATGTTACAGGAAAGATCTCTGTATTACTGCTAGGGAAAATATCACTAGACATTTTTTACTGTGGTAGAAGGTGGGTTTTAAAAAAAGAAAAGAAAAGAAAAAAGACTACTGCCATCCATGCTGCTCATTTAAGCACATGTCAACCCATGCTGTTCTCCTGCAGGGAAAGGAATATTCCTAATGTAGCACATTCTAGAAAAAGAAATAAAATAGGGCTTTGCATTTGAAAATTGGTTTCCTTGAGACAAAAATCACCTTTGGATTTACTCACTTTCAACAGAAATGTAGAAAGTGATGCTTCAAATGGTCCTCATGGTGAGATGTGACATAAATATGTTATCCTTAATTAACATGTTTTAAAACCCCATCTTCTACCTCTGTTGCACTGATCATCTTTTAAGATATGCACGGGGAAGAGAAAAAGTGTCTTGACAAAGATCATTGGGCAGTCAAAGTGTTGGCCAAAATGAACATTGTACAGGTACCACAGAAACTAGATATGGATGTTTTCTCCCACCCCCTTCAGTGTTTTCATTAACAGAGATCCACAAATGAAACTTGTGTCTACTTATGGACTGTAATTTGTGAATACATTGATGGGGAGGGAAGGTACATTGTCAAACAGCCAGCTAATTCCATCTCTCACACGTCTCTGCACGATGCCCAACCCATTCTTAGATAGACAGCCTATGAAACTAGGCATAAGACTAAGGGCAACATCCAATCTTGTCTGTCTACCAGTGGAGGAGGGTCTGCCAGCATAGCCAATCCCCCCTCCAGTACCGGTGCTGCCTCCACATTTGTTCTAAACGGTTGGCAAACCTCTCTGCAGATTCCGTTGTTCCATTGTAGAATGTGGAGAAAGAGGAAAGGACAGGAAAAGTTCAATCACTCACACCTTAATGTTCTATCTACTGGACCACACTGAGATAATTATAAGTACAATCTACAAAAATCCTCGGGAAACTGTTTCAGAAACTTCAGCGGCTTCAAAACACCACAGCCAGAATGCTGACTGGGACCAGTTATAGTGAGCATGTAACTCCGCTGCTCAAACAGCTGGCTACTGGTTCGTTTCCAGGCACAATTCAAAGTGCTGGTCATGACCTATAAAGCCCTATAAGGCTTAGGTCCTGACTATTTGAGAGATCATATCTCCCCATATGAACCTGCTAGAGCTCTATGATCTTCAGGAGAAGGCTTTCTCTCAGTCATGCTGCCATCACAATCTCACTTGGTGAGGACATGAGAGACAGCCTTCTCGGGGGTTACTCCCGCCCTCTGAAATTCCCTTCTACGGGAAGCAAGGCTGGCCCCCTCCCTGCTGGCCTTTTGCCGGCAAGTAAAAATGTTTTTATTCAGGCAAGCTTTTTAAAATCATGACAGGGTGGTTTTTATATGGGGTATGTGTTTTAGATTATGTTTTTTAAAAATGTTTGTATGTTTTAAATCTTAATTTTATACTGTTTTAACTAAGTTATTTATTTTTTTAAAAACTGTTTTTAAAGTATGAGCTGCCTTGAGTCCCTTTTTGGGAGAAAGGCAGCATAAAAATGAAATAAATGAATAGTAATAAATACAAAAACAAGAGTTTCTCTTTAAAACTGACAGCAAAATATTTCCCTTCTCATCCTTCCCATCTAATTACTTTGCTGAAGAGGTATGCTTCTTCTGAGCCAGGGTCTGAAGCGGACTTTTCATCAATTTAAGCAAGTTTTCCCACAGCCAGTACAGAATTGAAGCGCCTTCTCAAAAAACAAAAAAAGAAGCATTTTTGACACTGGAGAATTAAAAGGGACTGTGTGTTTGCTAATAATCAACAACTGCTTTTCTCTTATTGGAATTTGTTTTTGTACCATAAAATAAATGCCCAGTTTATTTTGGAAGGGAGTAAAGACCTTTGAAACACCAAGGTCTGCAAGAGATGGCTCCCTGCCGTCATGTCTGGCACTGCTCTACAAGAGTCATTGAAAAATGCAGAGGTGCCTTGCTATTTGAGACAATGGGTCACATTGCACCACTGATTTTCTCTCTCTTTTTCTCTCTCTCAAGGAAATGGTGCATTGCGTTCCAGAGCCTCATGCACAAGGCATGCCAAGGCTTAAAAAGATGTTTTCTTTTGCTCCACTTGCAAGGTTCCTTCCTTCTTCATATTCTGCTCCCCAAAATGAATGCCATTTGGATATTATTCAGAGACAACATCAGCATTAATGCATTCAGCTGGCCTTCCAGAGCTTGAAAGCAACTAAAATGCATGTTACAAGCAAAACTGTTTGTTTCACAGATCACATTGTGATGCAGCAGAAATCTGTATAACCTCTTGAGGACTAGCAGTTAAGTGTATCTGTAGCTTCATAAAGAGTCCAAACATTGTGTATGTTAATAAATACACAAGGTGGGTCTAGAAGATGACACTGCAAACTGATATTTATCAAATAGTACCCAACATGAAAAAAATAATAATCTTGAAATGGAAACTTTGGTGGAAAATAAAGTTCTCCTTTGTATTGGAGAGAAAGCAAAGTAGGGAGAGATCTTAATTTTTAGATTCAACAAGAAGTAAACTCAAGAAAACAGATTCTTTTTAGAGGAGTTCTGCAACATTCAGTCTTGTTGGTGAGCTACATGGGAGCAATCTCCTTAGTATCCTTTGAGTTTGTGAAGTGGTTTTGTGCATGCATAAATGTATCTGAATTTTTGTGGTGAATTCTACCACATCATCCAGACGCACTAATTTGCTACAGTCCAAATACATACCCTTGTGCATATTAAAAATAGTCTATGTCTTCATCTTAAAGCTGGCTTCCTTAAAAAGTCAGTATTTTTTATTTTGTAAAAGCAAAGAGAAGAATAGAAAGACTGACCAATTCATCGCCTCACATAACCCTTAAAAAGATCAAATTAAGAAAGACCAGGATCAAGCACTGCAAAATAAGAATGTGGCAATGCCAAAACAAAACAAAGGCAATGTTTGGGTCTTTTGTGTCAAGAGATTGCTGCACTTTCTGTATTTTGCATGGATGGATTCCTTTAAAAAAATGACAGACACAACACTGTCACACACATAGGCCTCATTCACACTGGCGGCATTGCTCTGGAACGCACTGGTCAAATTCGGGAGGCCTCCTCCCGAATCTCTCTGGAAGCAAGTGCTGACTACCAATCAGGGGCATTTAAACACGAATGCCCTCTTGGAGAATTCGGGTTTAAGGTGAAGGTGCCTGGCTGTCAATCAAAGTTAGTTCCGCGATCGTCATAGGTGACGTTTCCAGCACTGATAGGGGCATCAGAAGTGTGCTTTCCACCCCTCCTTTTTTTAAAGGATCAGGCACCACTTGTCAAATTTAAAAACCTCTGGTGTGTGTGTGTATGTGTGTTGTGGACATTTGGGTCAGTGTTGTAGGTTAAGATCTGCCCTTGGCCCCATTTTCAACCCCAAAATGAAAGCTAGTGCCATCTCTGTAGCCTGTATCCCACTCCCTTGGCACCCCAGAATGCCTCATACACAGGCAATAATAATAACAACAGCAGCAACAACAACAACAACAACAAAATTAATTCCTCACCTCGGAATGCCAGAAAAGGATGCTTTTTTTTTTTTTTGCTTTCTCTAGGCTACCCCTGAATTCCTTAGAGACAGTAGCAAAAGCTGTATCAATTTGCCAAGTTGCAACATTACATTCAAATTGTAACATTCATTCGCATTGCAGCAGTCATTCCAAAGGAAAGAATATGCGCATAGACAGCCAAAAATAATTTTAAAAAATAAAATCCAAAGGAAAAAGGTCTCTGCTGGATAGCAGAGGCTTCCCCTGCTGTAGCGCCCTGACCTGCCCTGAACTGACCCCGTCAGTCACCCCCTTTTTGCCTCCTGTCACCCTTTGCATCCAGATCCCCCTTTTTCCTTCGGCTCTTTCCCCTCCCCTCCGATGAGGGGAGGGAATGCTCTGACCTCTGCCCGCCCTCTGACCTTAATCCCTCCCTGAATTTGCCCTGATCATGATCGGGGGCAAGTTCATATTTCGCGGAACCCGGGTCTTTTCAGAAATGATGGGATTTTAGCCCGATTCCCGATAACCCGTGGTAAGGGGCATTTCCTTGTGCAAGCCTCAACATGGATTGTAAAAGAATTGGGCCCAATATGAACTTCATGTGGAAGAATCGATTTCAAAACCGGGTTAAAAGGTAATGTGAATGAGCCCATAATTTGGCAAGGATAGTCAATTAATTAATCAAATTAACCCTCTGTCATCCACTTTTTCAGCTACTTTTAAAATTTCCCAGTTGCTCTTTCCTTCTCCCACTTTTCCTCTTTTGTCCTCAGTTTACTCCATTTGTTGCAAAGTGAGTTTGAAGTGGAAAGGGAGTTTGCTCTCAATTAACATGGGGGTCCAATCTGGCCTCAAGCAAAAGGAAAATGTGTTCCAGCTTGTGTGTTCTTTGTCAGATCTCCTTACTGTCAGGACCCCTCATTATTAACTTCTGCCATCTTGGCACACATGTCCCAGTTTCCATCTGCGAAATGTTGGAGGATACGCAACACCTCTGTGACCTATAGAAGAAGCACTTGAAAGATAAGCAATTATGCCTGACATTCAGAAGAATCAATGTGGGATTTCTGTAGTTTGTTAAGAGAACGTTCTGCAGAGCTCCACATACAGGTGAGCCTTTCTCTGTGAGTGTTGAAGGCTTACATGCATAACTAAGCAACACATGGGCGCCGCCATTTTGACGTCTTGGACGCATAGCGTCCAGACGTGTCGTGGTGAAAGTGACACCACGAGGGCGCGCTTCGCCCCTCGCGGCGCCACTTCCGCGTTTTGAAAAGGAGCGCCATTTCGGCGCTCCTTTTTTGCTGCGCCGGGAAGCCTTGCGGTCTGGCCGCTGGGGCTTCCCTCTGCAGCGAATGGCGGCGGCGGGAAAACGGCCGCTTGAGGGTGGTCTGTAACCCGCCTTAATGACTTAAAAGCACTGAATACTGGTTAAGTCAACTAAAGAACCACAAGGTTGCGAGTTCAAGACCAGCAAAAGGGTCCAAGCTCGACTCAGGCTTGCATCCTTCCGAGGTCGCTAAAATGAGAACCCAGACTGTTGGGGGCAAATTAGCTTACTTGCTAATTAGCTTCCTTGCTGTTCACCGCTATGATCTTTGGAATAGCGGTATATAAATAAAACAAATTATTATTATTAATTATTAAAGAACAGCAGGCAATATTTCAAAGGTTATGAATGTAAGTAAGTAAAGGAATCCCTCCCCCCACTAAATGCTGCACCAGAGGAACAAAGTTGTTCTCCCTTCACAAGATGTCTAATGTATCCTCCAAACTAACTGGTAACTGAAACTCTACTTGACTTCAGCACTTGGTCTCTCTCCTCAAAGAGTTAAAGCACTTCATATATTTTATTTTATTTTATTTTTTTAAAAAGTGCATCAGGCAATTTGTGGCATTAAAACTTTAGCACGTTTGCAATAAGGGAACCTGACAAAGAAACTTTCTTGGCATGTGGAATCCTTATACACATTAACATGCTTAGTTAAATAGTAAAATCACCCAAAGGGAGATTCATTTCTATGAAACCTATGAAACATAACTTAGCTGCAGTGAAACAGTATTTACTGCGCCATGGAAACCTGGGCATAAAACTGGAAATGCAGCATGTGTGCACTCTCTCTCTCTCTCTCTCTCTCTCACACACACACACACACACACACACAATTATGCAATCAACAAGCCATGTGAACTGCCACATTTTTACAATGCATTCAAAGGCTTAAGTTGGGACATCTCTCTGATACACACTATAAAACTGGGTGGTTTCTCCTGTCTGAAAAACTTTCCCTCCATTTGTTCTGATTATCATGCTGGCAAGTGACCCTTTGTTTCCTTGGATGTGCCCCATGGGACCAAAGGAACAAAACCATGCTCAAATTAGTTGTGGAACAGGAGGAAGGAGGAGAGACAATCAGGGAGAAAATGAGTACTGTTCCTTCCAGAAACACAATAGGGAGGGGCCCCGGTGAAGACTCCAGCCTGTGCCAAATCACAAGCTCTCCACACTGGCAGCTGTTTGCTTTGACTGCACTTGCCTGGGTGGCAGCTGAAATTATCATATCAGTACAGTGCGCCTCCTCTCCTCCATGTCCTCCTTCCAGCATGACTACAAGCCCCCTCCTCAGCTTGGGAGAGTTGCTTTCTCGGATGAGAACTGCCTCAGTCCCCAAGTGGTCATGCTACCTAGGGGATTCTTATAAGTGTAGTCTAAGAAAATTAAGACTTCCAAGGTCTGCTTAATCCTGACTATCAGCACTCAGTTCTTAACAACATTTTTCACCTTCAGCAGCCTGTTGTAACTATGTTGAAAAAACAAGAATCTTGTATATCTCTGGAGATGAAAGAATTGTACAGTGGTACCCCGGGTTACGAAAGTAATCCGTTCCGCGGAGCCCTTCGTAACCCGAAATCTTTCGCAAGCCGAAATTGCCATGGCGCTAGCGCTGGAAGCCGCAATTCCGTGTGAAAAAGCGCCGAAAAGCACCAAAAAATTTTCATAACCCGAAAAAAAAAACGTAACCCGAAACAGTTTTCTAATGGATTTTTTCGTAACCCGGAAATTTCGTAAGGCGGTGATTTCGTATCCCGGGGTACCACTGTACTAAGTTTCTCTTTAAATATTCAACAGTAGACTGACAGCCCCCCAGGCCTTGTGACAGATCTATCCAAAGTTTCCAAATGTGCTGCTACAACTATTACAGCGTACTCATGTGATGATGGAACAGGGGCAAAAAGCAGGCCTTCATCTGTTTTGCCACATTGCAATTTTTGCTTACACCAAACCAAACCAAACCAAACCTGGGAGGAACCAACTTGAAGCATTCCTCAAAAAATACAAAATAAACAAACAATATCTACAAAACAGGAGTTCAAACAGACATAAGGTAGCAAGTGATACACCTGGTTGAGTCTTGCAATTGCCTATGTCCACCAACACTTGACAAGACCACTGACCCACCTAGACCTGCAACATCTACTCTAATCAGTAGAGTTTGCTTTGTGCTCTCCCACCAAATCTCTCTACTAGTCCCACAGGTGGGGAAATCATGGCCTTCTAGATGTTGCTAGCAAACAACTACCATCAGGTTCATTTTTCTGCCCCAGAACCTCTGGGACTTGTGCAAATTAAAATGCCAAAAACAGACACAAATCCAGAAATGGCTGGAAATATTTAAAATTGAATGCTTTTTGATATTAAACAGTGCAAAAGCCTCTGGTGACCTAATAAATGCTGAACTGCTGCCCTTGGAAGCTTCCAGGACTGCCAAGTTGCTTTTTTATTTTTGTTTAACAGAACAAGGATAGTCTGGGGAAATTTTGGAGATTTAGAAAAACAGTTAGAAGAGCCAGGCTGCACTTTGACTACCTCTGCTCTAAAGGTCAAATTGCAGGCAGGGAGGGAGGGAGCAAGGGAATGATGCCAGCATTAAGATTCCAGGCAAGGATCCCAAATCCTTTCTATCATCACCTCTGTTACTTCTCCGGGGGAAAAAGAATTGATGCCACACTCAAATTTTACTAACAGAGAATGCTATAGCACATGTCTATCATGTTACATTATGAACTAAATACATGAAAAATGAGCCTTGCTAATTACGCAAATGACAGGCAGCTAGTAAACCAGTTGTAGCCCTTCAACTCAAAATGTATTTCCTATATAGCTTTTTATTCCTGAAAGCTTATTGATAAAACTAGCAGATACTCCACAATGGCATTTCCTCTTCCTGCTAAGGCTGGGATAATCAGAATATGCTCAACATAAACTATATTGTTGCCTGCCCTTTCCCCAAAACTAAAGCTACAGTTTACAGTTCTATGGAGATCACATATAATAGGCAGCCCTAATATATGAAAGCAATTTCTCCCATCCACCATCTGGCTAGGTGAAGACTCTGCTCCAGTCATATTTCTTTCCTACATTTAATCAATTCATCCACACAAATTCCATGACCAAACAAAGACATGGTTAGACTGAGATTAGCAAGTTGTCCCACATCATCAAGAGCAGTGGTTCTTGGCCTTTGGATGTCCAGATGTTTTGAACTTCCACATTCAGAAGACCCTGACATCATGGCTAATGTTCAAAGATTCTGTAAGCTGAAGTTTCAAATATCTGGAGATCCAAAGGCTGAGAACAACTGATCTGCAAGGCTTCACAACTGAGCAAGGATTTGAATCTGGTAGATTTCCAGATTCAAATTCAATACTTTAGCCTCTTCCTAACACTGGCACTGTGCTTGCTCTTCAGTGAACTATATATTGGTCTCAGCAGAGGGATGTAGAGCTTAAACTAAAAGTTTATTTCCATATTTAGGTAGTGCACAGTTGTTTCCAAGAGAAGTACTCAGGATACTTGGCAATAACATACAAAACGCTGAAAACAAACTCACCTGAATTCATTTAAGGCATCCACAATCCTGTTATAGGCCAAACTCCGTTGACTGGCATCAGCTGATCGCCGACTCATTTTCATAGCCTTGAAAACAATCATTAAACACATAACCAACTAGAGGCTTGGCAACAGAAAATGAAAAAACCAAGTCATGTGCTAAGAGCTATCTAAGGTGCACCCGGACAGACAAACAGGCGTGGGTTGCAGGTTTTTTGGTGTTTTTGTACCATGATAAACACTGGCTCCTTGCCAAATTTCCTATCAAGTTAGAGATACGTGAGGCACGTGTATTTACACTGTCCTTCTATTCCACAGATTTGTTTGCAAAAGGCTATAAAGAGGTCCAAGGTTTCCCACACTCATTCTTTCCACGCAGGAACATATTCAACGATTCCTTGAATTAATCTGCCTTCACCCACCAGTAAACACAATTCATTGTTTCAACGACAGTTCTATGAGGAAGGGGCAAAATTCACACCAAACAACAATCCTTAAGTAATCAAGAACACTGCTCTCACTTCTGTGGTCTCCTTGAAACAAGTGATTATGACCCAATTCAGACTTTGAGAAAGCATAAAAAATTTAACATGATGTTGGACAGGGCTGGAGAACCTTCAAGTACTCTCAGACATTCTGCACTTCTTTCTCTCAGACATTCAAAACAGCCAAAAGTTGCCTACCCTTATAGAAGCATATGTTTCCCTCTGACATGATGGATGCAGAAATAGCATGTCCTTGTGTGCACAGCAATCTACATCATTGCTCACCCCCACTTTTTATGGGAAAAGCTTTGCAAGAGTTGTGTATGCATGTGATTACATATCTGAGTGGAATGCTCAGGGAGGTGACTTGCAAACAACTGTAAGAAGTCCTTTGCTCAAGAAAATAATCATCTCAGTGCTAATCTAGACATGACATTAACTGGAGCAAACCAGGTGAGCAAACCTGACTTTCCCTGCCACTACTTTAGAATACAAAATTATAGCAACACTGTGTCCTTTGTTGACTTAGCACTTCTAATTGAATACTGAATAACTACAATGAGACAAACTGATCTGGCAGAACTGTATCACAGGATAAAATGAGAATTATTGATCAGAATGAGGAACAAAAAGGGGTAGTGGTGCTGATATTTACCTGCTCTATTGCACTCTTCAGTTTGTTCATGTGGCTCTCAAAAAGAGGGAAATGTGAAAAAAAGAACTCATTAAATTTGTTGTTTTCTTCTTCATCTTTCGAAAGGGTAAATATCACACCAATGGCTATCTTCTTCTTCCTGACAATTCCTGGGCTTGGGCTGGCACTGTCATCAGACAAGTTAAAGCTTTCTTCCACTGACCTTTAGTGGGGAACCAGAAAGTTGTCATGTAAATATGAAAAGTTTGTTTCAACATGCTAAAAGTGAAACCCTTTACTCTGCACTAGGTAAAAAGATAGTCACCTCTGCTTAAGTTAATACTGGAATTTATTTAAGCACAAGAACATGGCATGTTGGCATTTGGAGACCTTCTGAGTAGCTGAAATTCATGGACTGAATATCAAAAGTCAGCTGTGCTTTTTTTTTATAGTGCGAAAACATTACAAGGTATAATTGTATACCTAATTTGTCACCTAACAGAGAAAGTATTTTTGTTGTTATTAACTGCTGTCCAGTCGGTTAATGGTGACCTTATGAATGAGAGTCCTCCAAGTCACTGTACAGCCCTACTCAGGCTTTGTAGACTGATGTCCTTCATTGAGTCTGTCCTTCTGAAATGCACTAGCTTCACATGCAAAATTCCTCTTTCAGCACCAGGTTTTGAGATCACCACAGCAACAAAATAAGAAATGGTTTGTACAACAATCAACAACCGATGTGAACTATTCCAGCTTCTCTTACACTCTTGGATTGATGGAGATAGAGAAAAAAGAAGAGGCTTTGATGAATGGAAAGAGAAATAATATAGGCATTTATACGGAAAGGTACAGTAGAGAAGACCTTTGCAATGGGGTATATGCATTTAAATGCACCTCAAGCTCATCCCTGCCTCTTTTTTAAACTGGCAAGGGTAAAAATATGATAGACTAGAAATTTTATTAATTAAACTGTGTAACACATTGCAGAGGTTAAAACAGACAAAAATTGCTGGACAGAACAACATCCTTTGTAGTAACTGCAGCCCATGGGTTCCTGTTCTAGTTAGAATAAGCCCACTTAATCAATGAGTACATGGTAGTGCAACACATGTATAAATTCCATTGATTCAGTGTGTGTCTATTCTAGGTGGGACTAACAGTTGGATTTTGGTGCAACTTCTGCCACTGGAAAGGTAGAATAGAAATATATTAAAAATATCTGTCCGTAACACCATTAGTCACATAGTTAATACAATCATTAAAAATGTGTGAGCCTGTATGCTTCTGTTTTTACGCAACAGACACTGAATTTAGGATAGGAATAGGAACTGCAACTCTCAGCTTTATTCACAATTGACTAGGCTGGCAAAGGCTACTGGGAATTGCAAGCCAATTGCTGCATGATTCCTACCCTTGAATTAAGCTCATGGAGTGCTCACTGCACTAATGCACAGGGAAGTTGATTAAATAGAAGGCCATCGTTTTGAACATGACAGGGTGGAGTAGAGAAACTAATGGACATACAATGCAGAACTAACACTAGATAAAATCAGAGTGAACATATCAATTCTGATTCCCTAACAGATTCAGCTATAACCTACCATCGAGGAAAGACCCCATTCTCCAAGCTTGTTGTCTGACTACGCCGCCAGCGCCGCTGGTAACTGCTCGCACAGCTTCGGTTTAATGAAGAGCCAGGTGAGGGAAATGGAGTGATAAGCAGGCTGCTGAGAGATGCTGAAATAAGTTTGTTTTTAAAAGAGAGAGGAAAAACATTATTTTAAGAAACGTTTTGTGAAAAGGAACAATACTTTGGCTGTTGCATCACACTCTGAGCACTGTCGCCCAGTAGACTTAGCACTAGGCTTCTTCCTAAGTTCAATTTCATGCCAGTTTATAAACAGAAATGTCTGAGAAGTTAAGACCATGCAAGCAGCCATTTTTGCTTTTATTTTTTCTTCAGAACCTCACCAAGCTGAAATTGTTTTGTAAATGCCAAAGCCCAAACATAAAGTGTATTAAAGTTGTTTGTCTACAATACTGTGTAAAAGGTTTCCTCACTGCTGAAATAAGTGTATGTGTGTGCGTGTGCACAGAGGATTCAATCCACCAACAGACGATTAGGTATCCTTGTCAAGTGACCACAAGATTTAGGTTTCTAAAGGAGAACACACAGAGCCTTGGATGCTGAATGTGGAGCACCCTCCCCATCCCATTCTATGCACAGCTACCTGAGAATAGTCAATACACAAAGGTTTGCTTCTGTACAGCACTAAACCTTGATATATCAATAGCTATTAAAATACAATGTGTTCATTTAATAGGATGGGAATGGAACTATCTCAGCTGTACATTTCAATTTCTTAGAACTATGTGGTTTGTAGACACTTACACTGTCTTTCATTCCTAGTTCTTAATGTAAAAATCTTCAGGATTAATAAGCCAAACATAGTAGTTACCCTACTGAATGTCTAAGAAATATCTTACATAAAATACATTGATTAAATGTAAATTATATATAATTTAACATGGGACTTTCAGAAGAAGAAACAGTTAATACTTTAATTACATGCTAAGTTTATATACAGGAATAAGCCCATGTAATATGTGTAAATGCATTACCAGATCTTGCGATTCCACTGTCTCGGTCTTCATTCAGCTCCCTCCCTGGCATGTCCATAGGGTTGCTGTGAACTATGCAGAAAAGGTCACCAGTTAGCCTGAATATATGAAACTTCTCTCCAATCTCATTGTGCTCCCTTTAATTATCCAAGTAAATCATGCTCATTGGCTACATTCATTTAGGACTTTGAAAATTAACAGCACAGCATGCGCGCGCGCACACACACACACACACACACGCACCCATCACCAAGAAAGTCTGCAAAGCTGATCAGGCCAGAGCAACTGCTTGTACCAAGTGCTGAAGCCCACCTTCAAGGCAAGTAAAAGAATACAACAAACAGGGAATTAGCTGTGGAGCAAAAGCACTCAATGCAAGCCATAAGCAGATTCTACAGAAGAAATTTAAAGCAAAAGGTTATGCTCTTAAATATGTGACTTGGATTCAGACTTCTACTGTTTTTTCAAGTAAGCATGAAGTGATCTGCCTCTGCAACAAGATCTTACTAAACAGAGATGAAATCCTTGCCACATGTTAGGGTTTCAACCACCAGAGCAAAAGCCTCTCGATCACAATTATTTCAGAAGTCATACATTTGTCAAGATATGTGGAAGGGAGAGAATCTACATCCGCCATGGAAATAAAATTTGGTTATTGGAAAGCACAATATACTATTTCTGATTTACAGGAATATGGGAATGTTAATACTGAGTTCAAATTAAAACACTTCTCTTTACATCTAACAACCAACATTGATTGTTAACAATTGTCAAAACTCAATGAACATCTCAATGTGAAATGAGGAACAGGGAAGACAAATCTATGAAATGTTAATGTATCATTTTAATATTTCTTATAAGCCATCTTCACCATATCACTGACTACAGTGTTTTCTTTTGAAACCATGTTTTATTTCCAAGGCCAAACTACAAATCCACTCAGCTTTGTCACACCAACTAGACTATTCACACAAGAGCACATAGCAAACCTGCAAAGAAAGAGGCGCTCCGGATGAGGCGGAGCGGACCTTGTTCAGAGAATGCCCGCCTAGGGCTGCAAAGCTGTGAAAAACCTACATGGCAAAACGTAAAACAACATATGAAAGAATGAGGTTAGTAAAGCAGAAAGGACTCTCGGAAGAGGGGCAGGGATGGGAGACTGAAACAATACAAGCCAACACAAACACAGGCCCACAAACACAGCAAAACCCCATAGCTTCTACACCAAGATACAGGAGTTCAAGCTGCACTGCCCATGGTTAAAACACAGTCCATCTCAGTCAGATTGTTTACACACACAACATACACATATATAATTAAACAAACATATATATATATTTAAAAATCTAATTTTTATGAAGGATTTTTTTTTTACTTTTGGTAAATCAATACACAAAGATAAAAAGTTCCACATTTTCCTTAAAAACCTTTCTAAAATCTCTTCCACCTTTTAAAGCTCATTTCCCAACTACTGCACTAACTTAATTCTGAAACTATCAATTTCTAAAGGGGCATGGGCAGTAAAATCTTCCTAACTGATCAATATGTGAGCCCATGCATACATACTTGTCCACATGTGTGTCTGTGTCAGCAGATGAAACATTTGAAACAGATTAAACATTACACTCAGAGACACCTTGCCACTCTGGCACCTAGTCTCTCAGCCTAGTTTCATTCTGTCCTCACAGCTGTTTCAAGGAAGAAAGGAGGTTGTCCACTTCACCTGTCCAAAGAGGTGGGCAGACAAGTGCTGATGGCACAACCCTCTCCCCATGATCACTGCAGAGGCGGTGTCAGACCTCCCTCTTTCCCCAAAGCACATGCTGAACTCAGTCTTCCAAAGGAGGGGTGCTTGCTAGGGAATATAATGCTCCATAAGACAGTAAAAACAAATGCTGCTGCTGCTTCTAGTAGGATTTGCAAGGCCCTGAGTAAATGACTAGCAGTCATAACTGAACTGCTATTTTGGACATTGCCACCTGCACCTTCTACCACAGATGCAAACCAACCAAGAACATTTGTTTTCCATTCTATTCAGTCTGAAAATGCAAACATGAAAATACACTTCTAAATGTTTCCTTCACAAGTATTCCATGGATCTTTGAGAAGTTTTGTTGTGAAAGGTTGTAATTGGGGGGCCATCAGGACTATTTTTCAGAAATAATATAAAATACCCCTGACTTAAATGTAAATCACAGAAAATCCCTGGAACTGGGGGGGGGGGGGGAGTAAAAAAGTGTGCAAACCCTATGGATTTTTTCTTCTTCACACTACCTATGATAATGGGCTTTTCCTCATTATCTGGGCAACACTACTGAGGGATATAGGTGTTTATCACACTATACTCTTATAGTGCTACTATTCCACTTTAACTGCTCTAGCTGCCTCCTGTTGCATTCTGGGATTTGCAGTTTTTATTGGGAATGAGCATCACAGAGATCATGAGGGACAACTGCCCAATGACGATGCCTAGTTTTGGGAGAAGTGTGGAAGCTTTGAGATGCTTCAAAAATGAGGGGATATAAAACATGGTGCCACAAGGCACAAAAGAGACTTGAGACTTTGGGACTGATGGAGAGATAAGAAAAGTGCTGCTTGTCTCAGCATTCCTAGGAAAACTTGGTCATAGGCTGTACAAAGAGATCCTGACTCCTAGCTTTCCATGAACATCCAAAGAACACCATTTGCACTGTGAGTAGAGTAGGAATGTTCAGCTAGTCATGTTCAGGCTCTCCCCCCCAAACTTGGCTGAATATGACTTAAGACTACTTTGTAACTATTGACTACTTAGTAATGTTTTTACTACTTCTAAGTAACGTATGAAGATGCTTTCATGTACAAGATACCCTTTTGTAACAGCAGTATATGTGAAAAGGATCTCAGAGTCTTAGTAGACTACAAGCTAAACATAAGTCAATAGTGTGATGCAGCAGCTTAAAATGTTAATGCGATTCTAGGATATATCAATGAGTACAGTATAATGTCTAGATTGAGAGAAATAATAGTATCACTCTATTCTGCTTTGGTCAGACCTCACCTGAAATATTGTGCCCAGTTTTGGGCACTAGAATTCAAACAGGAAATTGACAATCTGGAACATGTCCAGAGGAGGATGATCAAGATGGTAAAAGGCCTGGAAACCATGCGCTATGAGGACAGGCAGAAGTTGGGCATGTTTGGCCTGGAGAAGAAAAGAATTTAAACATGATAGCCATGTTTAAATAACTGAAAGGATGTCATATGGAAGAGGAAACAAGTTTGTTTTTTTGATGCTCTTGAACATGAAGCAATATTAGAGCTGTTTGATAGTGGAACAGGCTGCCTCAGAGTGTGGTAGAGTCTTCTCCTTTAGTGGTCTTTAAACAGAGGTTGATGGCCATCTCTCAGAAATACTTGGCAGGAAGTTGGACTGGATGGCTCTTGTGATCTCTTCCAATTCTATGATTCTAATGTAACATTGCTTGCTTTTATTCTAAACAAGAATAAAAGCTTTTCTTTTAAAATCTGTTTTTCCCCCACTCTTTCTTCATGTGCTTTGTTTGGTGTCTACATGATGCTTTGGCCCTGGACACACAGAAGACTGGAAAACAATTATTTTGTATCTCTTGTCTCTCTCCAAGCTAGTTCCTTAAATGTTTTCACATATTGTTACTATCTATAAATGTCTTAATATTTTCAGGCAAGCAGATGGAAGTACTCCATGCTGTGCCTGTAATTCTGACTCTGTGCATACAGTAGTTTCCTCTTTTTTTTTCTTGTATAAGAATTGACACTGAGTTGAAGAAAAGAAGAATTATCCTGTATGTTCTCTTCTGGTCAGAAAAAAGGGAACTATATCTCCTGATAAGTCACTTTAAAATTCAATCACGCAAAGCATCCACAATAAGTGTTCCTGAATACTGAATACGATTTTCTCAGGACCACCAGTTCTAGGTATTGACTTTCACCGGAACTTCAAACAGTTAACTTTTCTGCATAACAACACCCCAAAATCCCCCAATCAGCATGTTGGGAGCTGTAGTTCAAAAAGTAATTTTTCCAAGCTCTAGTTTAAAAGTCTTTACTGTCACAAATGTCTGGGTCGCTTCTGCTCCCCATCCTCATCTCAGCGCTTAATCAGTTGTCTTAAAAGGAAGGTAAGCATGAGAACTAAGCGTTCTACCAGAAAGCACGTGGGCAGGAAAAGGTTGGCTTGTACACAGTATCCCACTAAAGCACACAGTAACCTTTAAAAATCAAGAACTGGCAAGGATCAATGGGTCACAAGTATTCCTTTTATTTAATTTAGTTTCTAGAAATGTTCTGGTTACAGATTAACTGCTTCTTGCTCTGCCTGACTCTCTGTTTCCTTAGTTTTCGAAAGGTAAACTAGAAGCAAGTATTGAGGCGTCAACCATACTTGGGGAAATTTCCCCCCCAAAAGCTATTGTCTCCTCTCCTGAAATATTAATCTTTGGTCAATGCTATATCTTTCTAAGTGTAATTCTGTATTTACACTTCCTGTCACAGGAACTACCACGATGTAGTACCAAATGAGGTACCAGAGAGAGGGCCAGTACACAATATTCCTGCATTTCTTGAGGTACAAGCCAACTGTAACTTCATCACATTAAGACTCCAGTAACAGGCACTAAGCTTGGACATTTTTTAGAAGACAGTTAATGTGAACATTTGATTATCTTCCTGCACACACTGTTTTGCAATAAAAATATGGTTTACCAGCCATTTCCATTTCCATCATACACTTGATATCAATTACACCAGAAGTTGTTGTTTTTTTGGGTGGGGGGGGAGGGCAAGACCTGTAGGATCCACTACCTTTTAAAGTTAGTGTATGCAACTAAAGGTCATTCACATATGCACTGCACAACAGCACTAGTGGTCTAGTCTACTTTCACATGTATGTGTATGTCACAAATATTGATTAGATAGAGACCTACTTTCTAGACTACAGCTCTCAGAATCCCCTGACAGCATGGCCTATGACCCAAAGAATAATTTTTCTGGATCATTTTATATGGTTATACTCAAAATATAAAGGCACTGTTGCAAATCTAGTCACTAAACTATTTGTGTGTAGAGACGTATGATATAGACAGCACTGCCCTTATCAGGATGATATTACCTATCAACCAGCACATTGCTTGACACCTGTCTTTTAAACCAGAATTGCAACCCAGGATCAAACTGTGCTTTGCAATTCTCAGCTGACTTACATAAAGATGTATGTAACAACAAGCTATGGCTTGAGCTAAATGGAAAATAAATGAATAGTAATGCATGAGTATTCCCAGTCCGTCAAGTAAGCTTGTATTTGGTCAATCAGGGATGTCACATTTGAAGACAACCAATTTTTTCTTTGAGATCATCTCTAAAACAGCATGTGGAGAGAGGAAAGCCATCTGAAACCACTCTATAAGTAACTTCCACAAAGTGAAGAATTATATCAAAGAGTAACAGAATAACGATCAGGCTTCTGTTTTAGTTAATCAGAGATGTGCATGAATGCAATAAATACTATAGTGAGCCATAACTTTAAGGAAATTACTTCAATTTAATACATCTGATCTTATTAGTTACTTATTTAAAAAGCTAGTGATATTGATTAAATAAATGACTTTCAAAAAGGATACTTGAGCACAGAGTTTGTTTAAATATATGGAGCAATCCCCCTGGTGCTATATGGGTTCACTATGAATTGATCTTTTAGCCATATCATTCTTAAATAGCAGGCAACTAATTAGATAACTAGGGGAGCTTGTTCTGGGACAATACTGTTCAGAGGACAATGAAAGCCAAAAGTATAAATGATACGGCTTATAGTAAAGCAGAAGGTTTTGATGAGATCATCACATTGTCCTATCCGCTGACATGACACAATTAAATAGGCTACTAGGAAACACCTGTAGGGATAAAGGCATTTAACTGCAGCCGAAAAACCCAGTGAAAATAACCATAATAAACAAAGCTCCTTTTTCACATTTACTATATTAAGTAAAGGTTAAAGATAACTAGAAATAGTAATAATATATACAACATAATAAACACATAGGCTTCTATATGTGGAAAACTAGTTAAACATATCAGGCAGGCCTGACAGATTATCCCGTGTTCCTGCTTTTGCTGTGTCCCCTGATAGGTCATCTCACATAATCACAAAAGATTTCTGGACCTGTAAATACAGCTTTTTTTGCTGCCCCCCCCTCCCTAAGGAGTGCAGGAAGCACTCAAATCCCTATCAGACTCCCCCAGAACCTCCCTAACAACACTTTCTTCTCATGTACCAAAACAGTGATTGGAAGGGAAGTGATATCACTTCTGGAGCACTTGTTCATGCTAGTGTGTCCCATGGAAAACTATCCCCTGCCTCCACATGGTTGCCATATTGTAATATAGTGGGCCCCACACTGTGCCCTTTATGAGATTTTGGACTTCAGCTCCCAGAAGCTTCAGCTATATTGGTCAACAGTCTGGGCTTCTGGGAGCTGAAGTCCAAAATTCCTTAAAGAGCACAGTTTGGGGACCACTGCTGTAATGGATCAGGGAAGCCAAGAAGGTAATGTGGAACCAATAGACGTCTGTTGTACTATCTTTGAATCTTCCCAAAATGGCTACTGCAAGTGAACTGATGTCACTCTAGTGTTCCCAGCTGTGCAGCTGCACACTAAAGGGGGACGTGCAGAGTCAAAGTTTGCCCCTGATCCCTGCATAGTTTCCCACCCCTACTGCACTGGGGCCGGAGGAGCCAGGAAAACCTTGAACTTGTTCTGCTCATTTACCTCTGGATGCAAACAATTAAAAACTGAGAAAAAACAAACTGATCAAGTTACCTTAAAACAGTCAAAATGGCATAATCTGACTAGTTAGTACATTCGGGGTGTTTGTTCTCTTTTGCTTTTTTTTTTTAAATAAGAAAAACTTCCAATCTCAGTTTAGGAGAAAGGATGGGATAGCAATAAGATACATAAATATTTAGAAATAAAGTAGTAGTAATACTTAAAATTTGTAACACTAAAATTTGTTCATATTTTCACTGGATGAACAAGTGACCAGTCTGGGGTATTCCAAGGTCCAGCTCTCACTAAGGGCCCAGATAGCTTTGGTGGCTTGGAGTGCCTTTTGCCAGCTCCCAAAGCAATATATACTGTATCCACAACTCTCTAAATAAGTATTATCAATCAGTATTATAATTTCGGATGATTGGAATACTGAAGCTGAGTGAGAGTAACTTGCTTAAGGCTACCCAGAGCAATCTTTCCCAACCTTTTACCCTGGAGGAGGAACCCTTGAAATAATTTCAAGATCTAGGGAACCCTGCATAAAAATTATTATTATGTCTACAGCTCAGAAATGTTCCTCCTCCTCCCTCCCCCCCGCCCCCATCATAATCTCTTTGCAAAATTCTTAACAACCTCTCACAAAAGCCAAGAGTTCTCAGGAATCCTGGCTGAGAAACTCTAATCTAGAGAGTTCATGCATGGCAAAGGTGGGATTCACATGATTTTTGATTCTTTAAATAGAGGCTGGATGGCCATCTGTTGGGGATGCTTTGATGGAGGGTTCCTGCATGGCAAGGGGTTGGACTGAATGGCCCTTGTGGTCTCTTCCAACTCTACGATTCTATGATTCTATGATTCAAGTTTTTATCTGTCATATCAATACGATTCCACAGGTTGCAATGGAACAAATGTGTTGAACCTAGCTGTGTAGCTTCAGAGTCTCTTTCTACAGTTTAGAAAATTCAAATTCAGATTTAAAGAGCCAGATGAAAAACTGAATACTTACATCACAATTCTTTAATATTATGAACAACAGCTGCAGGTAAGTCAATGCCAATGGTGGAGGGGACACTTTATAAAATGGAAAAAACCCATGCTGTGTCACTTTTCAGGTTACGACTCTATATTTGATATTTTAATGTAAAGTTTTGGTATCTTTCAAAGAAGATCCTTAAAATTTTCATCCACAAAAAATATTTGTTAAAGGCCAACTATACTACTCATGTGCAATTCCAGCCTGATGCACTGTTTACCTGAGTATATCCTACTCACATAATTGTCTTCAAGATAGAAGAGAATTACAACAGCAAACCATACTGCTAAATTAATATTTCAGTGTGCTGCAGGGATTTAATATAAACAAGGCAGCTTTCCCAATGGTTCAATGCTTTCTCCTCCTCCTCCTAACTCTTCCTGCTTCTTCACTCTAACCCTCTGTGCTGCCCCCAGCACAGAAGGGATATATGAAAGCTTGAGGGTTATTTTATTTCCATAACAATCAAAAGACAATTACCAGTGATGGTTTACTGGTGTTCATTCCAGTACACCATACACTGTAGAGAATATATATTTTGTGAGCATTTGTTATGGCTGTGTACAAATGGAAAGCTATGCATCTAAACACTTAAAATGCAATGAAGAACGCATAAAATGCAATGAATAACTGGAATCATATCTGTACTGATCAAGTCTAATATTAATTTCCATTCCCATCACGTCTGTGTTAGTTTAAATTGTATATTGGGTATTACACTTATCATCACCATATGAGAACTTGAACTGTTGTCAGCGACTCGCTTGAAGTCATCAACCAGCCATGGGCCATGTCAGTTTTTGCATTTCATAGGTATGAGCAATGTTTGAGGTTGGGCCAAAAGTTGCCTGAGTCTCAAACCTACATCATTTATGGTGTCTTTTTACTATTTGTGCACATCTGACTACATTTATCAAACTTCCAATGTCTTGATATAGCTACCCCAAGAAGCCAGCTTTTACAGTTACCTATATTTCCAAGCAGTCCGTTCATAATTGTACTGTGATCTGGCTTTAGAGTATTGCTGTCCTGATTAATGAATTCAAGACTGTCTTGAAGGCTGCAAAGAGAGAGAAACCCATCCCCCAAGAACAAATCAGTCATTTCTGTTCTGTTGTAATCTTTCAGATTTTATAATTTATGTTTCTCACACTCTTATGACCTTTGAGAGTGAAACAGAAGACTCACACACTAAGGACCAACTTTTCTCCAGGTGATACTAAAGTGACTCGAGGCAAAGCTGAATCCTTGCCCCCTTCCCAACACATACACACACACAATTCATGCAGACACACATAACGTCTAACAACTCACGTGTTTAAACTTCCATAGATACTACTTCCAGTGCGAGCTGTAAAAACTTTGCTTAACATAAGCTGTGGTGGAGAGCTGTAGGGGGAAAAAGTGGAAATGAAAAGAAGCCATAGTGGAATACAACATCTTAATTTCTCTCTACAGAACAAGATACTCGAGAGATTACTTTCTAGTACCAGATTACTCACTAGTAATGAAGATTCTTGCAAGTTCTTGAACAGTTGAATTGTTAAGCCCAGTAAAGGAAGAAAAGAATTCAGAGGCATTTTAAATGGTGAAAGTACTGTTGGCATTTTGTCAGTAATTGCGAGATTATAAACTGGATTTATGAACTTTTAACTGGTGAGGATTCATGTTTATGATTGTTAACAACCAAGCTGGATGCCAAAAGTTACCCTTTCAGCCTAGCAGCACCCCACCTAAGACTTATTTAGCCACTGTAGACTGAAGCACTGGGAAATAATGTCTGCAGGGCTCTCAGTTTTGAAGCACATTGAAAAAAGCAGTTCTGGCAGGACCCCAAAGGTTCTCCCCAGCTGCCTGTTCACAATATGCCCTGAAATCACAAGTGCACTGCCTCATCTAACTTTTGAGGGGTGACATAGTCAGAAGAAACTGCAACAATGAAGCTCTGTCATCATAGTTACAGTACACCTTGCAATACAGAATCTCAGCCACTACCAACCTAACAATATGGAGCAGCATCAGCCAGAATTTTAACAGAAAGTTCCTATATGGCAAAATAAATTTTACTTTATTTTTCCTCTTATCAAAAACCTGCACATTTTCTCAAGATATGGGAAACTATCTGTCTTAGGCTGCATTCCCACTGCAGAAAAAATCCAGATTGACACCATTTTTAACTGCTATGACTTGGTGCTATGCAATTCTGTAAATTGTAAGTTTTGTGAGAATGTAGCCTTCACTGTCAGAGAGCTCTGGTGCTACAACAAACTACAATCCCCAGAATTCCATAGCATTGACCCACAGATGTTAAAATGATGTCAAACTGGATTATTTCTGCAGTGTGGATGCAGCCTTAAACCATCTGCCAGAACTAACTTTTTGAGATTATGGGATGTACATCGACACACACACATACTCTGAAAATCTCAGATTTCAAGCGTACTCAATATGCTTTGATCCATGCTGAAGGTGGCTAACCTGGAAATGTGTTACAAGAAATGTTGTAGTGTGTAAAATATTTAAGGAGCAGGCTACACAGTCTCCTGATCATATTTCCAATCTTTCTCTTTGAGACTTAGTTAATTGTCAATGAATAGATCTGATTTTGAATTCAAAGTCATTTCTAACATAACAGGCTAGAATAGGGTTATACTTATATGGTTTTGCTAAAAATAGCATTCTGTAATTTTATTTTATTTTTAACCAAATCAAATTCCACTCTCCCTTCCATTGGCATAAAATAAGATGATTTAAATTTCCAAAGCTGCTGGCTTTGGTTGAGTAATTAAGTCCAACCAGGTCATTACTACAGAGCCAAACACAATGTCAAATGTGTCTTTGTATTTAGTATGCAAGTTTAATAAATATGCATCTTACTAGGGAAGGGACTGATAGTTATTGAAATTGCAGTTGCCATAGACCCCCTGTTGTGTGAGCCTACCGAAAATATTTCCTTTGACGTTGCTGTTTGTACTGGAAGCAAATCCTCCAGTGGTGCCATTTCATGTCACAGCTTGGGCTTCTTGAAGATTGCACTTTCAGTGGCTCAGTTTTGTTGTGTTTGTTAATATCAGTACAGACATTAAGTGTATCAGTTTCCCGAAATCTGGGAATTAATAGTCCAACACATCTGAAGGATATCAGGTTGGAAAAGGCTGGCTCAGCATTGCATCCAGACTAGAAGTTTTGGTTCTCTACTTGCCTATAGGAAGGGTTCACTGTAGAAGGTTACATATTATGCCTCAGCATTCACATCCACTGTACTATAAATGCAAAAGCCACACTGCATTCATGTTGACCAACGCTTGGAGAAGAGGGGAAGACTAGCAAGCAACATCTCTTCCCCTTCCCCACATACAGCTTCATAAACTGCTTTGCTGTGTGTTCAGTGCTAGAATCAATGCCGGAAGTTTATCTGACGTTAACAAAATGAAATTGTGAGGGAAAGCTCTCAGGTAGGAAAAACAGAAACCTTACCGCATTTGATGGATCTTCAAAGTTGAGCCCTTATAGCTCATGGCCACAGAGCCAAACATCATTTCCCCAAGCATATTAGCATCTGAGGAACATCGGGAGCCCTGCAAAAATATGCCATTCATTATTGTGTTGTATAACAGATTACTTTTTGAAGGATCCTTAATTAAGGCACTGAATAAATGGGGAAAACAACACTTTGACATAGACAACATATTGAATATTTTTTTCTGTACTCTTGAATCTCAGTTCTAAATACTGCTTCAGAACTGATTACTCTCTGTCTGCTGTTTATCAATAACAACAATAACAGAAACATTAATAACACAAATAAAATTAATGCAATATATGAAAATAACAGTAATCAACAACAATAATTGAACAAATTATCAAATATTCATGCAACCATTTCCCTCATACATCTTTCTGGCTCATCTTAAATTTCAACCAGCTACTCAAGCAGATTGTTTTTGAGGCACTTCTTTCTTTTAGTATTCAATCATGCCAGAGGTGAAGTCATTTAGTTTGGTGAAAAAACTCTAACTTCCTGAATAACAATAACATATTCTCTAATAATATAATATTTTCTGCATTAGCCTTCCCAAATTAGTTATCCTCCAAGTGTTTTGGACTTCAGCCCCCAACATATCTGGACATTGAGCTTGGTGACTATGCCCGATAGGATTTTTAGTCCAAAAAACCTAGAGGACATCAAACAAAAAAAGGCAATTTTAGACAAACGGACACATCTGTAAAATTTGTAAATTATTCAATTTATGCCAACAAAAGCAACTAAAGTGTAAAATAAATTGAGTGCCTTAATTTATTCTATTCCATTTGCATTCTAATCATTAACTGGCAGCTTCTGCACTAAAATACCAGGATGTTGAGTTCTACACACATTTAACACCCATGTAAAAAGAGCTTAATATTATTTCACACTAGTGAAATGTGAGTAACATATACTTTCTTCATTAAACAGCAGGCATTTTCTCACATTAAAATGGAAAAGGTACTCAGCCAGCAGTGCAGCTGCTACTTGTATCAGACAGTGGGGATAACATTTCAGCAAAATTTGTTATTTTGCACCCAGGTCATCATAAATAGAATATACTCAATTTTTTTTAGCAATGTGGTATTTAGTGAAACAAAAATAGTAACTATTAATAGTGCAACTAATATCAGTAGTGCTACTTACATAGAGCTAAAAAACATAATTACTACAGTGGGCCCTTGTTATCCGCTGGGATTTGGTTCCAGGACCCCCTGTGGATAACAAAATCCATGGATGCTGAAGTCCCATTAAACACAATGGAAAAGGAAAATGGTGTCTCTGATATAAAATGGAAAATCAAGGCTTGCTATTTGAAATTTATACTTTTTAAAAAATATTTTCAAGCCATGGATGCTTGAATCCGTCGATAAAAAATCTGTGGATAAGGAGGGCTGACTGTAATTACTAAGACAACACTGTTGAAGGCTTCAACTAATGTACACTTTGCCATGAAATCTTCTATGGATACCAGTGCAGTGTTTCTACTCTTATTACAGGTTGAGAGCAGAGCTATAAAATCCAATTCTAGCTACCCATTTATAAATTTGAAGCAGAAAGCCTTAACTTAAAAACTCTTTTTTGGCAAGAAATAACACACACAAAAAGAATGGCTTAGTAAGTTTGTATTAAGCAGCAAGAAACCATTTCCCCCTAAACAAAATACAGGTAACTGCATAACTCCATTACTACAACCTCCACAATTCCTTGTCACTAGACATATGGGCCAAGCTGCACAGAACAGAACATTCAGAAACAAAGACTTACGCCTGACTACTGGAAAACTGTTCCTTGAAACCAGAAGAGGGCAAGTGAGGAAAGCTAGGGGGTTGCATTAACTCCCTAGGCAAATTTAGTGTACCACCTACCATACCTGTTCCTGCCAAAAAAACTCCAACATCTCTACCTTTTTTTGTCCTCAAGTGACAACTTGTCATGTTTTGAGGCCTTCCTGAGGCCCTAGAGGGCACTTTGTGCTATTCTGAGGCCACAAAAATCTGTTGGAAAAATTTTGCAAAAAAGGTTTTGACTCCTGTGGGGTCCATGGTGGCCCCAAACATGATGGAAATGCCCTCCACAACCCCCAGGGGGGATTCTGGAGCAAAATTTGGATGGTGGTAGTGCAGGAACAGGTGATGTGAATGTGTGTGCGTGGCAGGCCAGACTTTGCCCACCCCTGCTCTAAATGATGCATGGCACATGCATCATGAAATGAAATTTATCAGATATCAGTTCATGGACATGTTCTATTTGAAAGCCCACTACTGTTTCAAATGCTGATTCAGTAGCACCTATTTTTTATTTACATAATAAAGTAGGGACCGCCTCCTCCCGTATAATCCTTCCTGCGCTCTCCGGTCCTCTGGGAGGAACTTACTACAGCCTCTAAAATCTAGGCTTGCGGCGACCTCCCAGAGGGCGTTCTCTGCTGTCGCCCCCAAACTCTGGAACGACCTGCCGGATGAGATCCGTCAGATAACATCATTAGACAGCTTTAAAAAAGTGGTCAAGACGGATCTCTTCCGGCAGGCCTTTCCAGATTAACCATCCCGGCCCAGGTTCCCAGGTTCCCTGATTCCCTCATTCCTCCCGTGGCCCCATCTTAGTGATGGTCGAGGATCAACAGAGGGATATCAGGGTTTTTAGTTTTTAATTGTTGTTTTTATGCACTGACATTGTGTTTTTAATATGTTATACTGTTTAATACTGTCTTAAGAGGGGGAGGGATAAAGTGTTTTTAATTGTCATATTTTATATTTTACTGTTGTTAACCGCCCGGATTGGTTTGCCAGAGGGCAGTATACAAATAATAATAATAATAATAATAATAATAATTATATGAGTACTTTTTTCGGGACATGCAGAATGTTGCAATGCTGCTCATCCTGTTTAAGAGTGGAATTTATACAGCATATGCATAGGATTCATATTATTTTTAAATGAAAATTTCAATATTTACAAGGCATGGCATTAACGATTTCCTAAATATCAGAACAGTAGAAATTAACACCCAGGTTTTACTCTGAACCTGGATAATAATAAGTCTTATGCTCAATCTATGTATGGACTACTACTGTAAGAGTTTCCCATGAACTCACCCCATGTTATTCCATCACAAAGCAGAAACCACAAGCCGAAAAATGTTCACATAAGAAGGAAACAGCCAATTAACCCAATAATTTTGTCACTCTATATACGCTTTTGGAATAGCACAGCATAAGTTTTGCATCAGGCTTTATTTCAAAAGCTCAACAGCCTACAGCCCAATGCCCTATGGACTGACCAGAATTGTCTTCTCTGTTATAAGACAGCACTGGCTTGGCTGTTTTTTTTAACCCTTTCCTGCTTTTCAACTGCTACTGCTTTTCAACTGCTACCTGCTTTTCAACTGCTACTGCTGGCATTCATTCCCCACAAAACAGCAAAGATGACCAAAATCATGTAGAGTGTAGACAATAATATAAGAAAAACAAGTGTGTAAAAACACAAATGAGCAATAAGAAATACAACTCTGGCCAATGAAGATTCCAGGACAAGAATAAGCAATTCAATTGTATTTATAAATGGTTTGGTTGTTGGACTATTGACTTTGGAGACCAAGGTTTGATTCCCTGCTCACCCATGAAACCCAGTGAGTGATCTTGGGCAAGTTACAATATCTCAGTCTCAGAGGATTGCAATGGCAAATCCCTTCTGAAGAAAGTTGCCAAGAAAACCACATGATAGGGTTGCCATACATCAGAAATGACTTGAAGGAACACCACAAGATACAACAACTAAAAATAAAGATAATAGCATATTAAGGAGACTCCACCAGGGCAACCAAAATGGTGAAGGGTCTGGAAACCATGCCTTATGAGGAAAGACATAGGGAGCTGGGTATGCTTAGCCTGGAGAAGAGATGGTTAAGCGGTGTTTAAGTATTTGAAGGGGTGTCACAGTGACGGTGGAACAAACTTATTTTCTGCTGCTCCAGAGACCAGAACACGGAACAACAGGTGCAAGCTACAGAAAAAGAGATTCCAGCTCAACATTAGGAGCAACTTCCTGACAGTAAGAGCTGTTCGACAGTGGAACACATTCCCTCAGAGAGTGGTGGAGTCTCCTTCTTTGGAGGTCTTTATACAGAGGCTGGATGGCCATCTCTCGGGGATGCCTTGATTGTGAGTTCCTGCATGGCAGGGGTTGGATGGATGGCCCTTGGGGTCTCTTCCAACTCTATGATTCTATGATTCTCATTGTCAGTCAGTCAAGATTTTATTGTAGCCCACAAAATAGATAAACCCCATACTACTGTAAGATTCATATCACTCTATCATAATTCTAGCCAGGAACCTTGAAACATCTAATTGCTGAGATCCTTCCTAATATAGTCCTTATTTTCTAAGTATAATAAATCCCAGTCTTTATATTTCCAGATTGAACCTTATCATCTAGAGTGGGAAAATATGATCCCTGAGGGAAGCTGGCAGGAGCTGGGAGAATCCAGTTTGGTACATGTCTCCCCTACAGCGTATCCAAATAGGAACAGAATTTGGCAACGAGTACAGTATAGTGAAGAATACAATCACTGGCCAAATGCAGAGTTGGAAGGAGAATGCAATGCCTTCATTGTTTATGCCCGAATGCTATGTAGCTTCAAGTCAAGATGTGAGAATCTAAGTGGTGAAAAACGACATCATATAGTAAGCAAAATGGAAACTTGGAATGGAGAGACCCAGGAGGATATAGTTATACATATTTGGATACAACATAGCAGATGTTGTAACTCTGTATGTCAGAGAGAGAACATAGAGTCCAGTAAACTAGAAATCTGAAGTGGTGCAGATTCTTCCACAAAATTCCTAAGGGTAGAAACACATTATTTGAAAAGCAATTTAGTATTTGGATATACTTTAAATGGAACCAAAATGCTAAAACAAACACATTGGAAAAACATCTAAAAGAGAGTGTTGTAGTAATCAGTGGTCCCTTATTTTTGCCCAGTCTAGATAAAGTGCATATTCAAGTCATGACAAAACATCTAGATCCCCTAATCACTCTGCTTCAGGCAGGGACGTAGCTAGAATTTTAGGAAGGGGGGGTCCAGACTAAGTGCCACCATTATAATGGGACTTGGGTGCGGCAGCACAGCAGCACACATCATTCATTTTTCTAATGGAAGGGAGGGGTCCGGACCCCAAGAACCCCCCCCCCCCGGCTACGTCCCTGCTTCAGGAGAGTTAGTCATAGAAACTGCGGAGCCAACCTTGGACTTAATCCGAAGTGATACAAATGATCTAATGAGAGATGCAAATGATGCTGAAACAGTGGCCACAACAGTGGTATAAAATTCAGCATATACAGCAATGGAATATTATAGAGGAAGTCTAACACAGTCACATTAGACTACAAAACGGGATCCTTCCCTAAAATGAAGGGAACAATTTGAAGAAGCAGAAAGAGAGACTGTAGGACAAATCTGACACAAATATTTGGAGACCATGTTGAACCACAATAATAGAAGCTCATCTAAATGGTCAATGAGGTGATTGGACTGACAATGATAAAAGCATACAGTATCTAGCTTGACTCCAGATACCAATGTCAAAATGTTTTTTCAGTCTGAACAACTGAGTAATAGAGGACAAGCCTCTTTCAGCCTGAAAGTCAAATTCAATTTCAGAAAGTTTTCAGAGGGCTGCATTCCAGTAATGGGTGGGACCAAAACCAAAACCTTTAAATGCCAGTAGCAATGTCTTAGGAGAGGTATTTCAAAATATTATTATCAATACCATCATTTAATTTATGTCTTGCCTTTTTCCAAATAATGGGACTTTCAAAATGTTTTAAAATCCTGTATAAAACCTGGGAAGGCATCAAATGATGGTATGAAAGGGAAGGGAGCACAGTGGGTTGGGGGTGGAATTTGGTGCTGGACTCAGCCTGAGACACTAAGGCTCCCCCCATCAAGTGAAAGTAGAAGATTATCCTATCAATGACTAGTATTTATGATGATAATGTAAAACCTCCAGGAACGAGAGCATGTGGCTGTCTTTGAAATCAGCTTCTTGTTGCTTGGGAGCAACAGGAGGTGAGGACTGCCTTAATGCCCTGTATATGGTCCTGCCTCTGTAAGAAGAAGGATATTAGGGTAGACAGACCTTTGGGGTGATCCAGCAGGGCTTTCTTTATGTTATTAGGAGTGTGCGCATTGCCTTAAGGATGGCAGTTATTATCATTTGTCCCAGTTCTTGCCAGGTGGAATCTCATAAATAGTATGTGATATTATATCCAAATTAATTTTTCAAATACTTTGTATAATACTTTTATTATTCAAAACAGGAGTCGCATTCCATATTTTGCATCAGACATTTTCATTTGATTACAATTACCTTTAGGTACCTTTCCAAGCATTTTCAAGATGATAACAATGCTGAGGACATGCATATCTACCTCTCTGTTTGCTGATAAAGTTAATTATGTAAGAATTTGTGAGTAAACTCTGCCTGACACACAAGATAAATGAACTTGCAAACTGAGATCTGGGCAGCAATACACAATTTTCTTTGTGTAAAAAGAAGAGTTCAAAGGAACACGTGTCTCTTCCTGTCCAAACCACAGAAAATATACTCTTCCATGATTAGGAAAGCAATAAACGTAACTTCATTTTGAGGCACAACAGTGAAATATGAATGTAAGACATGTATGTATTTGTGTGTGTGTGTGTGTGTGTGAGAGAGAGAGAGAGAGAGAGAGAGTGTTTGTGTGTGTCAGTGGTTAAATGCAGCAAAGAATGTATGCTTAGTAAACCTTGTAAACATGGATTTAACATCTGGTATGTTAAAAGCAGTATTCCAAAATAAGTTATCTTAGGATCAGTCACCCTAAAACAGATAATTACTTAACTACAAAGAGTATAAAGGCTTGTTCTATTTTAGGAAGGCTTAACAGAAAACACTTGTGATCAGTGCAAGGTGAGACGACAGAAATATATCCAGTCAGATGACTCTGGCTGCAGTGGCCAAAACCTCTCCTCTTATGTAAAGTGTAACTCGAGTTCAATGAGTGTCCCTGTCATAAACGTTTTAAGTTGTCAGCAAGAAAAAATTTAGAGTGGAAGATTTTCAAGCTGTTGTTCAGGCATATACATACATACATAGTTATTTCTTAGGGGGGAAATGTAGCATGAAGCTTAACAAATATTTAAAATGAGGACTACAGACACTTGAAATTTAGAATGATGGTGGGAGGGGTGACCAGGGCTGTAGTTTACATCTCTTCTTCCCACATGAGACTGGCCGAACTCTAAGATCTGCAGGGGAGGCATTTCTCTTTATCCCATTCTCTTCTGAGGCATGGCTGGTGAGAATGTAAGAGAAGGTCTTCTCTGTGGCTGCTCCTACACTTTGGAACTCCTTCCTTAGGAAAGTTAGGATGGGTCCTTCTTTGTTTTCCTTTTCGAGACTAGTTAACACTGTTCTTTCCAGCAAGCTTTTGGAAGCTAATTTTAACAAAAATGGCTTTTAAGGTGCTATCCTGTCTTTATTAAAGTAACATTTTAATTGGTTTTGATTCTGTTGTTATTTAATACTGTTTTAATCTTTACTTTGTATGTTTTAAAACTATATGTGTTTTATTGCATTCTATCTTTTTGAAAGCTGTCTTGAATCTTAGCCTGGGAGAAAGATGGGATAGAAATAAAGTGATGGATCGATTGTGGATAACTTCAAGTTTGAAACAAAAGGCTAGCCATGCAGATTCACAAAACCCAGTCCCGATGTCCCAGACCCTATGTCTCTGGCAAAAAGTGATAAAATCTAAATTCCAATTTAATATACTAAAAGAAAATGTATTATAGATCATCAGCACTTCTGATGGAAATTTGAACAACATTTAAAGAGTTTATGAAAATGTCAAGCCTTAATATCAATTACGAACACACAAAATTAGGTGGAACATTTTAAATTCATGTTACACATTTCTGGTAGAAAAGTGATAGATGGGCAAACTTGGTAACACCAAAGTTTGGGGTAAGCCCATGCCCATGACATCAGTCTCAGGTATTGCATTTTCAGCTGTTCCCTGGCTAAAATTAGGAGACCTGCTCTCTTTTTGGCTCTTCCTTCTCTCTCATACCAACATGGTGTAGTGGTTTGAATGTTGGACTAAGGCCCTTTACAGACCGGCCTGAAAGGTGGGCATGGAGGTGGAGTCAGGGCATTGTGTCAAGATGACGTATACCCTGACTCAGTCCCAGGGTGCCATGGAAGTTAGGAACCTTGAAACTGTGGTACACGCGCTGCTAACCTCCCGTCTTGATTTCTGTAATTTCTACATGGGGCTACTCTCGTGCTCAGTCCAGAAACTTCAATTAATGCAGAAAATGGCAGCCAGGTTGGTCTCAGGTACATCTAGATGAGACCATATAACACTGATCCTAAGATCACTTCACTGGCTGCCTATTAATTTCCGGGCCCAGTACAAGGTGTTGGTTATCACCTTTAAAGCCCTAAATGGCTTGGGTCCAACCTATCTCCAAGACCATCTCCTTCCATATAATCCACCCTGTGCAATCAGGTCATCTGAGAGGAATTTGCTGCAGCCTATAAAAATTAGGCTGTCTGCGACGGCCCAGAGGACCTTTTCAGCTACTGCTCCCAGATTATGGAATGGCCTGCCAGATGAGATCCATCATATAACCACCTTAAACAGCTTTAAAAAGGCTGTTAAGAGGGATCTCTTCCATCAGGCCTTTCCTGAATAGATGCCCGGCCACCAGAAGAAAACCTAACTTGTTGGACCCTTCTTTTGCTGCAGTCACTGTTTGGTTGTATATTGTTTACTTTTAAGTTATGTTTTATACTGCAAATATACTGTGCCAATCACCTACAATAACATTTCACCCTGCTTCTGGTATTCTAGTTTCCTTATTTCAGTTCCAGACAAAATCAGCCATCTGTTTTCTTGGACCAAAGAAATGCTTCTAGGCTCACTCTCCACCCTGCAGCTCCAGTCACTTCCTAATAAGGCAGCATTTTCAAATACAGTATGTAATGCAAGTCACAATGCTCAGGATATGACACAATTAAAAGAGGAACTCTCACCTGAAATTTAGGACATTGTTCTTTTATTTCAGAAGATGAAGAAGAGGAATTGATTGAACTATCCAAAGAGGAGGAACTGTCTCCTCCAGGTTTGAGCTGGCAACATTTTCCAAAGACTTTCACCTGTGCGTCGCTGCAGAGTTTCTGATAAAGAAAAATACAGACTTGTTTATATTATGCTTAGCAGTTCTCAAAATGAAGAGTTCACATATCCTACAGGTTAGGATATAGAAAAGGAACAGCCTGGAGTTCTACTTTCAAACAAGCATTTTAATGTCAGTGAAGAAAGAGAGATCCCAAACCAGGCTCCACACCAAGGTAAATCAGGGTAGAATACAGAGACATTACCATGTTGGTCTGCATCAGAATGCAAAGGAATCTTGCAGCACCTCTGAGATTAATTGTGCAAAAGAAGTTGTAGCATAAGTTTTCATACACATGGTCTACTTCCTCCATCTTCATTGTAAAGATGCAGACAGCATACATGTCTTCCTTGCCCTTTTAAAAAAAATCTAGAGAAAGCATAGTGTTCTCGACCTAGAGCAACTGCAGCACAAAGAAAAAAGCTCTATTTACCATGCCACCCAGGCTTAACCTCTGTTTTTGCCTTCCAGTCCCAACCTGAAGGAGGACCTCTGTGCTTGCCTTCTAGTTAAAAAGGAAAAAAATGGCACCAGTTGCCACCAGGTATGTCTTAGAAGTCATGTGTCTATGAAGTCCAGCATTTTCCTAGATTTTAACTCTGTCCAGCAATTTGCTTGAAACTGTGGAAGACCAAATATGGGAGGGGGCAAGCCCCACTGATTGACATGCCCATGCCCCCAGCAGTGCCAGACCTTTTAGCATGAGGTCTTCAGAGGACTTTTCAAATGCATCCAGCTAAAAATATATCCTATATTGTTGTCATTTTGCTTCGTTTTGAAACACACTGAGTCAAGCTGCATCCAATAAAGGATTGTTTCTAAGGTAAAAGGAAAAGAACCCGGTTTTAAGGAGAATGAGGTATTCAGTCACCATATGCAAGACATAAAACTGAACTTCACAGACATAAAACTCAACCATCACTTCCTTCAAATATATTGATGCTATCCTGCTTTGGAACAAGTATGGATATGTGGGGGAGAAGCCTTTAAAGTAATACAAGGAACCCAAAGTTATGCAGAGGGACTCTGCTTTTAAAAACAAAATCCCAGTCCAGTGGGCCATGTACTTATGCTGCCAAAACAATGACGAGGGTGCAGATATGATCCTGCAGTCTTTTAGATTGAAGTGGGCAACTTTATGAGCTTTCAGATATTCTTGGATCACAGCTCCCACCATCCTTCACTACAAGCTAGGCTGGCTAGGACTGATGGGGAGATGCAGTCCAAAATCATCTTGGACAGGTTGGGCAGCTTTACTATAAAGCATTTGTGGTTAAGAAGAAGAGAAGCAATTGGCTTTCCATTTGCTCTTTTTCAGTCTGGGACATAAAAGTGGCCCTACGGGGAGGGGACAGAAGTTAGACTCAGAGAAATAAACACTTGGACCATGCCCAGATCTGTGCTAGGAGTTGCAGTCCAACAGCATATCAAGGGCTGAAGGAATCCTACCCTTATTTTAAATTGAGGCATTACATGTTTCCTGCACAATAAAAGCACTATGAAATAAATACAATGCCTATATTTTTGGTGGGTTTTTTGGGCTATGTCGCCATGTTCTAGAAGAGCCACATAGCCTGAAAAACCAACAAAAAACTATGGATACCGGCCATGAAAGTTTTCAACTTCACAATGCCTATATTGATAGTATGTTCAAATGCAGGATTTCACTAATGTTTTCAGTGAAATTCACCTGGAAATGTACATCCACATTCTTTTCTGCATCTACATTTGGTTTCATATACAAATGTGTGTTGCCTTCAGTGACATAAAGTATCTACTTCCAATGTGGTTCCTGCTCTTTCTGGTCCAGAAAATGCAAGGAAGACTGTTCTCTATTCATGTATCTCTTTAGACAGACTAAGTAAGGAAGCGTGGAGAAAGGCGAAAAGAAAGTAAAAGGAGAGAAGATTACCCCATTCTCTTAAAAAGAGAACAAATATGAAAAAAGTTTGGGTGGGGCAGAGGGAGTGGGAGATCTTCAAAGAACCACAATATCTGTTGTAACTGCATCAGCCATTCTCCTGGTACCAGAGCTTTTGCATGGAAAAACTTGGAAAAGGAGGAAAACAATCATAAATAAACAGCAAATTGTGAGCTATGTGTCATTGTTCGCCCTCACGTACAAATATACTACAAGAACATTTTCTTTGCCAATGCTCTGTTTGGCTTTCTATGATCACAAAGTTTTCTTTGCTTCTCTTCCACTACAGGAGGACCATTGGGGTTCTGTGCATATACGTTTCTTGTTGCGATGTGCTTTCAAGTCATTTCCAACTTATGGAGACCCTAAGGTGAAGCTATCATGGGATTTTTTTGGCAAGTTTCTTCAGAGGTTTGCCATTACCTTCCCCTTAGACTGAGAGCATGTGACATACCCAAGGTCACCCAGTGGGTTTAATGGTTGAGCAGATAATCTAACCCTGGTCTCCAGAACCACAGTCTGACACTCAAAACACTACACCACACTGGCTCTCAAGTGCATATACATGCACCTGAGAAAATCTATAATGGGTGGAAACTGTGCAGAAATATTGTTGGGCTGCAGCTGCTAATAGTATAGCCAGTGGCGAAGAATAATAGGATTTGCAGTCCAACTGCATCTAAAAGCATCCAGCTTAGTCGGCCAAAGCCAACTATAACCCTCCTTTGCTCTCTTTTATGGCTGCAACAAAAGAATGAACTCTTATGGAACAACCTCATATTACAAAAGGCTGTAGATAATGCTGAACTCATGCACTGTTAAAATTGCTACTAGTTTGAATTTTGGGGGAGGAGGAGGGAGGGTGAGAAGAAATACAAAGGCTGAAAACATGTGAATGACTATCATATGACTTTGCTAAGAACTCGTGAACTCAAATTGCATTTTATCTCTGACAAACAACAGAGTCTTAGGCTAGGCACAGCATCATGTGATGAAACCACACTGAATCCACAGGGTTGCAGCATATTCCACAGGCAAGTCACACTGTAGTTTTTCAGCTGATGTGGAAAGCTTGCTTAATCACAATCAGCACAAAGCTGGCACATTTTAAAGGGTAATTAAAAAAAAAAAAGAATTTATATTGTAACTTATATTTCCTAAGTAACAAGTTTCCCAAGCTAGCTAGCCTGTTTTACACATGAACCATCTGAAAAACTTCCTGCACAGTAGTTTTCTGCAGAGCCACCACTAAACACTGTATCTTGAAGTCACTTCCTGGTTGAAATACTAAGAAAGATTATACCTTTGGCCTTTAGGGTGGAATGCAACAAACCTAAGGATCCCGTGGTAAGAGGAGGTCAAATGGATGCCATCTGTCAGCAGCTCGCCAGTAAGCAAATCATCCACAAAATGCAGAACCCAGACAAATTTTAGGACATGCAATTTTAGAACCAAGCAGATGCTCAAGAACAACCTGCTGGTCACCTAGATCAAGTATCTGAGGTGTCTGCTTCTTTTCTGGTGAGGTTTTTGTATATGAATGTCAATGAAATACAAGCTGCAAGAAACTACCAACTATTATGCAACAAAAGCAATTGGCCAAGCACAGCCATGTTTCAAAAATGATAAAGTGATTACTCATGAAGCAATACATATAAAGGGGGACTGGAACCCATTTCAGTGTAAAGAGCACATTGAGTGGAATATGGCATGCACTGTACGACTAGAACCATCTGCTTTGTCCAGTGAAGCCAGCAGTACAAAGAATGTTAACTACAGTTATCCCTCCACATTTGTGTATTTGACTTTTGCGGATTATTCATGGATTCTATTACTATGTTCTGTCTAGGAATGTCTAGGTTCTCTAGCACAACTCTATGGTCAAGTTTAACCAAAAGTCTCACTGAAGGACCTAGAGATTCCTAGAGAGAACACTCCATTAGGCATTTATCACTCCTCCAGAGCAATTCTATGGTCAATTTCCAGAGATGTAGACCACAGAGTTGTACTGGAGGACCTAGAGATTCCTAAAGAGGTGTTCCCTCGGGTAAAAAAAATATCATTTTTAATGTGTGGCTTTTTCACTTGCACAAGCATCTTGTGTCTCTAATCCCAGTGAGTGTGGAGGGACCACAGTATTATTTCACTTATACAGATTATATTTCATTTATACTTATTCATTCTTCTAAGTGAAAAGTGATGCTTTTATTGTGCCATACGTATTTGTAGAAGTAAGCAAGATTTCTATATATTGTTTTAAACTGATTTAAAATTATCTCAAAATTGCTTAAATTTTTAAATTGTTCACACTCCTCCCTTGTGTACAGGGGAAAGTGTGTGACTGAGAAAATACTATGCTTACACCAGCTGAAGCAACTGCTCAAAGATAATTTCAGAGTCAAGAAGAAATTTAATGGGTTAGAAGCATATCAGTTAATCCAGTTCACTGCAGGCAGGCACAGAAACTGTGCAAGAGTGAAACTCCTCTGAGAATAATATAGCCTAGCTTTTCTCCCCTCCCGTGACAGAGGCATGCAGAGTGTCGCATATTCCTTGAATGAGAGGATAGTAAAGGCTAGATGATGATGGAATAGTCTCCCACAAGAAAGGTTTGTCAAGAAGCAGCATCCTTGCTTTTAAGTGAGCCACTGATGTTGATTTTCTATTCTTGTTGTTATTCTGGCAAGCATCTTTCAGAAGAGCTGTTCAAATAATCTGCTGTTGCTGACACAGGTTTCATTAGGATTATCTTTTGATCCCAATTCTACTACTACTACTACTACTACTACTACTACTATTATTCTTTATTTATATAGCGCTGTAATTTCATTTTTAAAATATTAGGCCTATTTAACTTTTTTGTGGTGATTTGTATTGACATTTGTAAGCAACTCTCAGTTTGATTTCACCACAGAGAAAGAGGACATAAAGAAAGTAACTAAGGGGCTCAACAGACCACCCCAAAAGGGCGGTCTGGAGCTGCCTGTTTTTCCTCTGGAGGGAGCCCACAGCAACCAAACTGCACGGGCTCCTTCCACTGCAAAAAGAACCCGCTAAAAGTGGATTCTTTTGGGCGCACGAGGCTGTTGCCATCAGTGCGCCATTAGCACACTGTGGTGCGTCAATGATGAAAGCGCAGCAGCATATGGATGCTGTGTAGCGCTTGTGTCATGGACCCGTGCCCCATGTGGGCAGTGCCGTGCAGTCAAGGTGGTGCCCATACGTACTAGGGTTTGGGAGCATGCAGTGGCTATGCGCTTCCGAACCCTAGTATCGGCGGTGGCACGCCATTTTTGGCCCGTGTGTACCGGGCCTATGAGCCAAATGCACAGACCTCCCATGCTTATTCAGGACCCAGTAATATCCAGTCTAGGTTGCTGTAATGCATTGTATCTGAAAATAACTTAAGAACTGGAAACTACAGCTGGCAAGAACAAGGAGGACCCAGTTTTAACTTGTTCTAACAGGCAAAATCAAATTATTCATTCATTTTTCACTGTTAAAAAGCCTTCAGAAGTTTCGTTCAAAACACTGATGTAGATTTTTCAGAGGCCTAAATAGTCCTGAACCTGGGTATATAAGGGACCCCCTTCTAAAGTATGTGCCTGCCCATCTTCTGCACCCCTTGAGAATGTAAGAGATAGCAACTGGAAAAAAGGGAAACACTCTAGTAGCTATATCTCAGTTGTGAAACTTTTGGTCCAGGAACATTGACTTGTAAAATGTCACTTACACTTTAAGTACAAGGGAATGTCTACCCCTTTAATGAAACTGAAGGTACTTTTATCTGCTTTTAGCTGCCTTTTTAAAATGTCTGTTAAATGATGTTATTAATTTTTTTTAAAAAAATGCTGCTTTCAGAGTATCTACATAGAAGTGAAGTCAAATTTTTCTTTAAAAAACACACAAACAAACCACATACAGATTTAATTTTACTCTTACCAGCTCCTACCTTCCTCCCCAATCCCCTGAGGTGGTATGCAAATAGGCTTTGAAATTGGTGTTGGTGATTGTGAATTATAGACAACAAGATGAATAGCACTGATTTAAAAAAGGATAAATAAAATTCAATCTTAAACCAATTTTACTGAAATTGCATGGCAGGAATTTAAGTTTATGTAAGGTTTGTTTTAAAAGTGGCACTGTATAAATAGTTCTTAAAAATTATGAATGATTGACTGGTCACCTATGAGAGTTTCTGAAATGCCTAATTCATAGTCTAGATTGGATACAGACAGGATCCATTAGTGTGTAATCAGCTTAACATACACTTAAATCCGTTTGCTCCAATACTGTCTATGAAATTTAAAGAGCAAATGTACATGCTAAATTGGAGGAAGGAACATCAACAATTTAAGATATGCAAATGACAATATACTAACAGCAGAAAATAGCAAAAACTTGGAACGATTATTGAAAAAAATCAAGACAGAAAGTGCAAAGGGAGATGTACAGCTGAACATTAAGAAAAAAAATTGACTGCAGATGATTTATATGACTTTAAAGTAGAGGCTTTTTATTTTATTTTATTTTTTATTATGGTATCTATACGCTGCTCTTCAGCCCTAAAGGATGAAGATGCTGAAATAGTTCAAGATCTTCCACACCTTGTTATTGTTGATACCGTGTACCTTCAAGATGTTTCGAACTTATGGTGTCCCTAAGAGAATTCTATTATGGGTTTATCTGAAGCTGAGAGTATGTGACTAGCCCATGGTCACACAGTGGGTTTTCATGGCTGAAAGGGGGTTTGAACTTTGGTTTCCAGAGCAGGGGCATCACTAAGGGATGCAGGGGGTGCAAACTGCACTGGGTGACAACCTAAGTGGGCTGATACCACTGCTCTCAAACATGTTCAGGAAGGGAAGAGATGCTCTCCCACTTCCTGTCTGCAAACAAGGACAGTGTCTCTCCACTCCCTGAGCTGCATCCCACCCACCTCCATGCCTTCCAGCCAGACTCAGAAGGCATAAAGAAGCTCTCCCTCTCACTGACCATGACTGTAAGCAAGGAAAGCATCTCTCTGCCCCCTGAGCATCATTCTCCCCTGTAACTTCCAGACAGGCATGCAGAGCTGAGAGCAGCTCTCCTCACTCACAGTCTCTGTCAGCAAGGAGGGCCCCTTCCAGCCAGGCTTGTGTGGTGGAGAGATGCTCTCCTCGCTCACAGTCACCAACAGCAAGCTAGAGAGTGTTTCTTCACCCCCTGGGTGTGGCTGGAAGGTATGGGGTTGCGTGGGATGCGGCTCAGGAGACAGAGAGCATTTCTCTATCCCACAAACCTGGCTGGAAGGCATGGGAAATGCTGCTCACGACAGTCAGTGAATGGGAAGGCATTTCTCCATGCCTTGAGCTGCATCCCACATACTTTCCACACCATCCAGCCACATTCAAGGGACAAAGAGACACTCTCCCACTTGCTGATGGTGACTGCAAGCAAGGAGAATATCTTTCCACTCTGCAAGCCTGGCTGGAAGGCACAGTGTGGGATAGGGCTCAAGGGGCAAAGAGCAGCCTCCTCACTCACAGTCACCACATCAGATTACACCAAACGTAGTGATAGTACTGCTCCAGAGTTGTAGATCAATGCTCAAACCACTATGCCATGCTGGCTCCTTGCCACACTGTGACTCAATCATTAAATCAGAATGGAGTCAAGAAATCAGAAGAAGACTTAGGATTTGGAAAGGCAACTATAAAGAAATCAGACAAGATCCTGAAGTGTACAGATGTATCACTGAGTACTAAAGTTAGAATGGTCCATGCCATCGTATTTCCAGTTTCTATTTATACAATGGTATTCGTTAGGGTTTGATTCCAGGACCCCCTGTAGATACCAAAATCCATGGATACTCAAGTTCCATTACATACAATGGCATAGCAAAAGGATATCCCTTATATAAAATGGAAAAATCAAGGTTTCCTTTTGGGATATTTTTTTGTTGTGGAGGAGGGAGTATTTTGAATATGGGGATGCAGATTTCTTGGATAATGAGGGCCAACTGTATATTAAGACCATATTGTTATGTTTTTAATAGAGGTCACTCATTCAGAGAGTTGCCATAAGTTGAAGTCAATGGCAGCTGACAACAACAACATGCTTAAGATCATTGGATAATTAAACAGAATTAAGTGATCTTTTCAAATGGTTCTGAATATGAAACTGTTCTGAAACTGTTTGCCAGAAAAGCTCAGTGAAGCTATCACTCTAAATTGCTTCAAACTTCTCAAAACCCATGTGTTCGCTGAAGATTTTGGTTCGTAACTTGAGTTTCCATCATTTACTGCAGGAGTAGGCAATTAGGATCTGGTTTTCTGCCCTGGATCCCTATACAGCCCATACAGAAAACTGTCCTCCCAAATCCCACTTCAACCTTAAAATTGGTTCCTCCCCCATGTTAAAAGTCGTATGTGTGTATGTGTGTCAGCATACTTAAAGAGTGAATTACTCCTGAAGGCTTGCAGAAGAGACAATTCATCCCTTTTTGCCAGAAAAAAGGTGCTACTGTGAGTCTGGAAGCATTAAAGGTTGAAAAAAAAAAACCTGAGTGGATGTGTCACATGCAGCTCCGGGTCAATGCTTTGCCCATTCCTATTCTACTGCAATATATGCTGCCATTAAGCATGTGTAAATGAGATAATCACATATTCCTCTCTGTTTCCTCTTTGCCAGACCTTGGAACGCTGTTTTTTTGGTTTTTTAAAGTAAAGGTTTTGTGTTAGTCATGAGTCTAAACAGTGACCATATTACAGTTCATCATTCTTTCATATATATGCCCCTTAAACCCTCAAAATGGACCCTAGCCAAAAAAACAATGCTTTAGACGGACTGAGTTAATGTTATTTGTTACACTGAAAATCATTACTACACCTCTGTAGGCATAGGGCTTCCTCTAGGTCTGCTGTTCCTTTTCTGCTATATAGTCCCAAATACAAACTACACTAAACAACACCACTCCTGCTTAAGGCCACATATACCTTGCTGCATGCTTTGCAAGAATTGCCATGCCACCAGCAAGAGTGTAGGTAGTTTATCGGAAAATGGCCAGAGGTCCACTGTATGCCTTTTGTGCATTCCTGATCTGAATGGCCACTTGCATTGTCAGGGGAATTGTTCACCTGTGGAAAAACAACTGTTCTGCATTGGCCACAGGGTGTTAAAGAAGGAGTGGTTAAACGTCACCATAGTCATCCTTCTATGTACACACAGGTGATCACACCTTTAGCAAGGAACATCCCCACCTCCTGGGTATTGGCATAGATGTTTTTCTTTTAGCAGAACTAGTGACAGAAAATACATTGTGTTATACAGTATGTATTTTTACTTAGCTAGGGGGTGGCTTCATATCAAGTAATGTGTCCTGCTATGCAAGAAATAAGAGTGGAGGAGAGGGCAAAGCCCACTCAGGGAAAAAATGTACATATCCCAAGAGAACTAGCTGATTCTCCAGTCTCCCTGATGGAATAGTTTTGTTCAGCTCCAAAACTTGTATACTCCTATGCCAACAAAGCAGACACTATATTTGAAAATGCAAGGAGCTATAAATCACACCCAGATATGTGGGGGTCAACAAGCAGAAGGCATTGAATTCTAAAATGTAGTGAACAGATGCTCTTTTCACAACAAGAAAACATTTGTCCCACACAGTGTTGTATTGCAAAGGGCAAAAGAGCTGTGGGTTACACCCATGCTGTCAAGTAAAGAACAAGAACCCTCTGCCACTTTGCTGAGATATGGGAATATGAACAGTTTCGCTTTCTATAAAGAGATAATACTTATGTATCAGAAATGGACACATGGTATCTTCCAGTGTTTAAGCTGCAGTAACTCTTGCTGTTGTTGCTATTGTGTGCCTTCAAATAAACTTATGAGTGATAGTGACTTCTCACAGGGCTTTCTTCGCAAGATTTACTGAGGGGGGCTTGCCTTTACTTTCCTCTAAAGTTGAGAGAGTGTAACTTGCCCAAAACCACCCAGTGAGTTATATAGCTGAGCAGGGATTTGAGCCCTGGTTTCCCAGGGGCCTGGCCCAACACTCAACACACTATACCATGCTCATACATCAGGATAAAGTCTAAATTTTTAAAAAAATTATCAGAAAGAGACGGGTATTGTCAGACTTCACTGGAATTCCATTTTAGTGAGGGTCAGCACTGGAGTTAGGACAACCAGTAGGGTTGAGGTATGCCCCTTGATATTTCCTGATCCTACTAGGAAATCTAGCACCCCCACCCCAAATGGGCCTAATCTATTGATAATCTGAGAAAAAATGGCATGGGACATATTATGTCCTAGTACATAATATTAGCTGGGACAAAAAAAAAAATACCCTGAAGGCAAAAAACAATAGCTTTCTTGGGAAAGTGTTTCAGCTATTTTTTGTCTGAAAAGCAAAAGCAAAAGCAAAAGCAAAACAAAACAAAACAAAACAAAAACCCAAAACTGTAGGGAAAGTGGCTGAAACTTGGAGAGAGAGGCTTAAACCCAGTTGTTAGTCTCAACTAGAATTAACTGATTAAATTGATGGCACAGACATAAGTACCGATATACCAGGTTTCCATGGATTCAGTGTGTTTACTATAGCTGGGATTAACAACTGAATTTAGGTCATTGTTTATAGCTCATCAGGTGACAATGTCATATGCATTTTAGGTCTAGTTCAGTGTAGATTCTGCAACAAAACTGTACTTCGGGGGCAAACATGCTCCATGCTGGTATATGAGGATTAATCCCTTGTTTGACACAAGTACAGTATAGGAACAGATAGAGAAGGCTATTTAGACCTCTAGGTGTTCATAAAACTGTGAGAAGGGACAAACCTTCTGAAAGATAATATGGTTATTAAGGGGCTAGGTTCAAAACAGAAGACCTCAAGTTAAGCCGTTAAAAAGAATCACTGCTTGAAAGTGCTACAACACAATCTTTTGAAAAATATAGCCAAATGAACATCCATCTCCTTTTAAAGTGCAACTACCTATGGAAAGTATTTATTGCTGAAATATTTATGTATTAAATTTATATCTGAAAGCATGCATGTATAATATAGGTAAGTTTTCCTTAATGCTGCTCACCGAGACTGATGAATCTTCTGTTTTTCTCTTAGCATTGGAGTCAAATAAAACATTTCGCCCTCTTCTTTCACAGTCCTGGTATACAATCAGTCGGATTTGACTTGGATCGAACTCTGGTAAAGGCCAGCTGTATTAAGAGGGGAAGAAAAGAGACAAATAGATAAGATAATGGGTTCACTGTAGTTTTTATAATTGTTGTACTGAATCTGTTTGTTTATTTTCATCTGCATAGAAGACATCATAGGAAAATAATATCTCCTCACCCAAATGACACTGGTATAAATGGATGTACCTCCATTGGTGACATTAATCATTGCTGAAGCAATTTCTTACTGAAAGCAATTCACAACATTATCAATATCCAACACAGAGTACAATTACCACCATGTTTTCACTAAAAGCACATGCACTAAGGTCACTATTATTAATGAAAAGCAATGCATAGGATCAGGGGGTTGGACTGGATGGCCCTTGTGGTCTCTTCCAACTCTACGATTCTATGATTCTAGTATAAGGCACCACTTCAGAGCAAGAGAACCCCAGAAAGCTTTTGCTTATGCCAGATATTTTTTAACAGTTAATTCCTTTTCACAATAAATTTATCATGACCATAGGAACCCCAGGGCTAATCAAGTCCTGTCTCATAGATATCTAAGATATATTTAAGACCATATTTTTAACAACACAGTCTACAAGACAATTCTCCTGCAGGCCCCATTAAAAAGAAAAGTCTCCTAAGAGGTCTTAAGAGTCTTAGCTGGGGTTGTCAAGTGAAAAATAGGGCATAGTTCTTGTACCATTAATAGTACTGTAGAAGAGGGCATTTCAACAGGTGTTGCTACATTAACCCTGCAATAAGTTGAAGTTTGCCTCAAGAGGGTAAGATCATTCTAGAAGACCTTGATTGCTGCATGCAGACAGGTATAACTATGGTTAAAGCCAAGTAGAGATCTTGCTCTGGAGAGAAAGGAAAAGGAGAAGGGAGTTGCATGAATTCTTGGCTTACCCCACCCCAGTGATTTCCTAATCAGGATGGCTACCAGGATACAGTGCAGACTATGACTTCTTGTTTGATTTTCTGTAGCCAGGCTGATGAAATTTATGATGAAGCTGACCAGGTTGGCAGTTCAACCTTATGTCAAAAGTGTCATGGATTAATATCTTTCACTAACCCTGAAACCAGAAAGCCAGTTCAGGGACAAACACAACTCTGTCCTCTAAGAGAAGTTCATGAGAAACTGCAGTGGAAGACTGTTACTGTCATCACCCAGCACATATACTCAGCAGCTGCCTCATTCTAGGACTGGCTATTTGTAGCAAATCAATCAAGGGCTAGAGAAAACAGAAGATAATATACTAAGGAAAAAAAGAAAATTAAATACACTATTACTGACAAAGGAAAACTACCTATCCAAAGCAGTGTTGGATAAAGTAGCTCTGGGTGCCTGTTGCAATAGAGCAGTGATGGTGAACCTTTTGGAGGCCGAGTGCCCAAACTGCAACCCAAAACCCACTTATTTATTACAAAGTGCCGTGTTCCTCTGGCTTGCTAGTAACAAACTCTGGTAAACTCTATGCTGTGGTGACGGCACATGTGCCCGCAGAGAGGTATCTGAGTGCCATCTCTGGCACGCGTGCCATGGGTTCGCCATCACTGCAATAGAGTGTATTTTAAACATCTAGCTGTAAAGCAATCTAAAGAGTAGCCATATAGAAATAGAAGAGGTTGAGATCCTTCAAGTATGCCCCATTTTAAATGAAAGACCCAGATGAGATAGCTTGGAATAGCGTGCGCATCAAATGGTAATCACTTATGGTTTTATTCAGCTTTTAAAAACAACTTTTTGAGTTTTCAGAGGGACTTTCATATTTGGAAGCTGTAAAATGAAGTTTTAGGCTTACATCAAATTGCTATTCCCAAATATAATGTGACCCACGGTATCAAACTCACAATCATAGATGAAAACTTATGTGAAGCCCATTGATTCAATGGGTCTACTCTAGTTATTACTCCAGCAGATTTAGGCCCAGGGGTTCAAGTCTGGCTTTGGGCTCCTATCTATACACTATAAATTCTCCCTGTATATCTTGAATGACCACCCATTGCTATTTGCAAAATATTGTTGTACAATAAGAATACAGTACGCCCTCGCCTTAAGTGAGGATCTGCTCTGGACCCCTCCCCCCCGTGTAAGGCAAATCCCATGTGTGCTCAAGCCTCATTCATTTGAATGGAGTGCGTCCCTGTGGAGCATGGTGTGGTGCACGCCATAGGCACACACCCCATTCATCTTATTAGGGCTTGCCATCCACGTGACCTCAAGTCCGCGTATGGTGAGTCCATGTATGCGCACGCGTGCTGTACTCTGTACTTTATTGCTATCTGAACAGCTTCTTATAAAATGTAGCATAATGATGTAAATCCTGAATAATTTGTGGATAAAGAATACTTATGGAGAGATTATATGGTTGATTGGAAAAGATAATAGTGCTCAATAAAGTTGAAGACAGTAGGAAAAGAGGTAGACCACATATAGCTGGACTGATTTGAGTCAAAGAAGCCACAGCCCTGAGTTTGCAAGATCGGAGCAGGTCAGTTGATGAGCCATGCTCTCAGAGTTCTCTAGCTGACCTGATGGCAAATAACAACATAAACAGATATTTTTTGTGTTAACAACTCTCTATGACCCTTTTGTTGGAGGAAAAGTCAGTTTCTCCACTTCCAAACATTGACACTGTCACGGCAAATTAAGAGAAAGCAAAGCAGCAAGCAGGAAGGAAAACTTAATAAAAAAAAAAAAGACAGTATGCTTAGATCCTTAAAGTATAAGCCATGGAAAATAAGATCGCTTAAACAGAATTCCAAAGTTAACCAATCTGAGGTTACAGAAATATTTTAATTCATTGCTCAGGCCACTCTGTACTTGTGTTAAAAACCAATAGTTTATACACTTTGCTTTGTAATGTTATGAACCCAAGAGCTTCTCAGTAATGTCCCCCCAATAAATCCTGTCATTTACTTATTCTTTGCAGTAAGCCCCCTCAAACACAGCCTCCCCTCCTCTCTCTTTCTCACACGTACAGTGACATGCCTGGCTCTGTTTGTGCTCACACAAGCACACACAATTTCCATTTCCTAGTATTTTGACATTCGACTTTGACAGGTGCCTGGCAAAGAAGGGCAGAAAGTGTTCCAGACTGCAAAGAAAGGCTGTTTATAAAAAGCTCCAAGAGTAGATTACCTGCTAAGTGTAGAGTGAGCTAAATATAAAAATCTGGCCACATTCAACAACGTATCTGAATAAAGGTAAAAGGGACTTATTTATTCGTCCAACTGTGCATATGACATTTTAACTACCTTTAAAAGATTCTGGAAGTAGGTGCTATACACTACTTTTACTGTCACTCTGGCTGACTATATATAACTGTTATCAGTGTTACATAACATGGCTCTAGTCTCCTTAAAAGCATTCCTTTGCAGCACCAAAAGAGTCTCAGGTAGCCAAAGAAACTGCTGAGGATAAGCACACAGATTTCCACATATACCCATCCAACAGCCAGCCATGTGTCCTTGCAAAGATTACTATGTGAAAAATAAACACTTAATGTGAAAATTGATCAGTGTAAAACCATTCAGGGATATTTGTTAAAGACCACTGAGGAATTAGGATCCCCCCACCCCACCCTATGTTTATGTTGGCCTAAAAGTATAGGTATTTAAAAAACTGATTCTGGGCCCAAACAGACAGGCCAAAATAAAGCTGCTTTGGGTCACTTTGGAGGTATGCTGTTTAAATGATGTACGGGTCCTAAGAGGCCGGAAGCCATGCCAAAGCCACGCTCCAGTCCTAAGGACTAGAGCGCAGCTTTGGTGCAGCTTCTAGCCTCTTAAGATGCATATTAAACAGCATACCTCCAAAGTGACCCGAAGCAGCTTTATTTTGGCCTATCTGTTCAGGCCCTCTGTGAATCTATGGGAATTACAAACTTCCCATAATAACTGTACCTTTAATCCCACATTTTGGTAAAAAAAAATAAAAAAAAAATCACTAATTCCAGGTTTATCTTGAAAAGACATCTTTAAAAATCAAAAGTTAAAAAAAAAAATAACCCTAAATGAATACAGATTTTGGGGGCAGGGGTGTAGAAACTGACCATTTCTACCCGTTGTTGCTATTGTTGTTAACTGTTCAGCCTTGATTTGCTCTGTTGTTAACTGCCTTTGAGTCAATCTCAACCCATGGCAACCCTATGGATGAGACATCTCCAGACCCTCCTATGGTCTACTGCTCTGCCCAGCTCCTGCATACTCATATTCGTGGTCTCTTTAATAATGTCCATTCATCTAGCACAGGGGTCCTCAAACTCCAGCCCTCCTAACATTATTGTCTTTTTCAACGATTCATGCCTTCTCATAATGTGTCTAAAGCAGGGGTAGGCAGCCTTTTTGAGCCGGGGGCCGGGCTGCTATCCCTCAGACAACTGGGGGGCCGAAGCCAAAAAATAAATAATTAAAAAATAATAAATAAATAAATAAATAAATAAATAAAAATAATTCCTACATACACTGTGCCAAGTATACTTCTCAGAAGTGTGTACATGGTCATGGGAAAGCACAAAAAATACACCAAAAACACACTTTGGAAGGTGACACTGTCTCGCCTTCAGAAAGAGTGAGTGCATGCCTCAGAAGCTGATTGATATCAATATCACCATCCTCATCATCACCACTATCACTGTCCAAGCAAGCCAGGCTTCTTAGCATTCAAAGCACCCAAATGCACTTTGGAAAGTCACACCATCTCGGCTTCAGAAAGAGCGCGCGCATGCCTCAGAAGCTGATTGATATCAATATCACCATCCTCATCATCATCAGTATCATTGTTAAAACATTGTTAAAAAAATAAAATAAAAAACCAGGGAAACTTGGATATTATTAAGACTAAAAATAACAAAAAATAAAATAAAAAATAAAGGAAGCTTGGATATTATTAAGACTAAAAATAACAAAAAATAAAATAAAAAATAAA